>NC_056732.1:1362938885-1362983885 GCF_019279795.1 Protopterus annectens | reverse complement strand
CGCTGCCCCACTGATTAATTAACTGAGCCTCTGTCAAGCAGAGCCAATGAAGTGATCCCAGGGGTGTATTTTCTGTTACCCATCCACTCGTCAAGGCTTCTCTTGAAGAGTGTTAGTGAGGGGCTCTGCCTAATGCAGTTAGGAATTTTGTTCCAAAGTATGGGGAGTCTCTGTGACAGGAATCTATCCCTCCAGCATGTTTTATTTATTGTTGTGGTGAGGTTTAGCTCACTAGAGCGCGTGGCTCGCAGTGACTTGGATTTCTTTAGGTGGAGCATGTCCATCACTTCTGAGTTGGACATGACTTTGTAAGTCAGGCAGAGATCACCTCTGAGTAAGCGATATGCCACTGAGTACAGCTGGAGTTTTTTCAGTCGGGCTGCATAGAACATATGTTTGAGGCCAGTAATCCTCTTGGTGAGGTGCTTTTGTGGTCTTTCCAGCTGTTGGAAGTTTCTTGTGAGGTACATCCCAAATGGGGCATTGTACTCTATGATGGGTCTGATAAGTGACGAGTAGAGGGGCACTATAACCTCTTTATTTCTAGATGCGAACCCCTTAGTAATTAGATGGGCCACATAGAAGGATTTCCTAACTACTTTGGCAATATGATTGTCAAAGGAGAGATTACTATCTACCTGGGTCCCCAGATCTCTTATTACCTCTTCTGTATTAAGGGGGCTGCCGCCTATGTGGTAATTAGTGGGTGTTTTGTTTTTCCCAAATGGGATGACTATGCATTTTTTGGCATTTAGCTTGAGGCCGTGACTTTGACACCAGGTGTCTGTCTCAGTAAGGCCATGTCAGCCGGAAAGTCAGTTATGGCTCCCAGTTTGCAGTCATCGGCGAACTTGGTTAGCCATAGTCCTCCTGTGTTTGCCTGTACTTCTGAGAAATATATG
Organism: Protopterus annectens; assembly: GCF_019279795.1. Lineage (NCBI taxonomy): Eukaryota > Metazoa > Chordata > Ceratodontiformes > Protopteridae > Protopterus > Protopterus annectens. The sequence continues at coordinate 1,362,982,983 of NC_056732.1, read as the reverse complement.
CCGAACAGTAGGGGTCCCAGAACCAAGCCTTGCGGGACTCCACTTTGTGAAATGAAAGTAAACAGCTGGAGTTGAAACAGAAGAAAACAACAACAGTAAAATGTTATGTGGGGCAATCATACCAGATTATCTAGAATGGAGGCATTCTTGGTATGAATGCTCAAGGAAAGTTGGATATCCCTCAGATATCCATGAATTTGCAGACCACCCCTATATTGACTAATATTTTTGCCACATTCCAAATACAATTTTTGATTATTAGGATGAATACTGAGGATTATAGTCAGTCTGTAATGACAGACATACAATTTCATACTACTTACTGTCCAGAAAATGTATGCTGATGCAAATATTTTAACCTGTTAACATTTTAAGTGAATTAGAGTAATATCTAGAAATTGTTCCTGGTTTTGGAGTTTTGTCCCCCATTATTTCAGGTTTTGTCCAGAATTCTTGAGGAAAGAATTTGAGAGGTATGGAAAGTCATTCCACTATGAGGAGCATAGCAAGCCTGGGGCAAATGGTCCAACCACCCTGGGCGTAAAATGTAAGGGGGGCAATTGAAAGTTCCTGCACCTGTCCTGCAGAAAGCTTGTTCTAGGTATTGAAGTGCTGGTACAGAAAGGCACTTTAGTGGTTAAAACTTTTTACTTTGTGTTTTACATTTCAAATGAAGAGCTGAGGTAGGTGTATGTGTGTAGTATCTGTAGGAAGCTGGTTTTCTACAGTATGCCAAAGTCCTGAGTCCATGAGGAGGAGGTATGGATAGACTGCTGTAGGAAGTCAATGCAGAAAATGGCTTCCTACAATCAGCCGAAGTCTTTTTTTTAATTTTTTTTCCACTCTTCACTTGAAGTGCTAGAGGCGAGCTGGTACTTCAGGGACCAACAATGGACGTTAGGATGAACCAGTTATGGCTCTATCCACAGAGTCCCCTATGATTAACTTTCTGATGGTGAAGCTCCCCAAATGAAATGCCCAAAAATAAATCACTGAAATAATACGTGTTTTCTGCAGAGGGGCAAGCCCCTTTGCCACCACCAATGAGTGTGGGGTGTAAGCCCCCTCAGTATTGCATAAATAACATCATGGTTGCACCCACTCAAAGAAAGAGGAAAACACTAGGAAAAGATCTTGTCTGTCTGTAGAACTTGCAGACATGTTTCTACAGAGCCGGTCAGAATGTTGGTGAACTTGCATTCATTTTACCTTTGGTATGTCAAACTTTCTACAGCGGTAGGGTAGTTTGAAAAACTTGTAGGACACTAGAACACAAACAAAGACATGCCATGCAAATAACCCCCTTGAATAGACAACTGATGGGAGTTCCTAGCTACATCACTGAGTGCAGTCTTCGATCTCATCTCTGGAAGTAGAGGGGAAGAATAGAGACACTTAAGAGGAGGGCAGCAGAAGTGCTGCATGGTTTGGATCACAATCCGTGTAAAGATACACTAGAAAAGTTTACTGTATTGTAATGCAGAATGGAAGGCATTACCACACCATCTCTGGTAATAAGCAACCATGAGGGAAATGTTTAACCTACTGACATTTCAATACTTAAAAACATATTGTCAGCTATTCTGTTACTTACATACAATATAAGTACATCACCTGCAGGACCAGACCCGGGGTAGATCCAATCAAATATAATGGCATGACATATTACAACATTTAAAATAAATAAAAAACAAAAATATGAAGATCAAGGTATATAATATTAATATATACAGTGGATGGTTCTACAGATGTTTGACAGGTATGTTTATGTGATTATTAGGGGTTAAATTGGAAATGCAATTTAGGAACAAATTCAGCAGACAAAAGGCAAATTTTGATGAGTGGTGAGAGAATAATACACTGATGATTAAAGGAGGAACTCAATGTTACTGAGATGCATGCGATCAATAATGCTGTTGCAAGTTATCATAAGATGAACTTAAAATGAATGGACATACCACACAGCTTTAAATAATATGAAAAGTGTCATGTGCCATGAAAACAAAATGGCAACAGGAATAGACTTCAGCCAAGGACAACATTTCTGAAGTACCCTTAAAGCCAATGCTGAAACATAGCAACGAAGGAACATATTAGTCCAGCAGTCACAGAGACAATAAGATGCCCAGCCATATACACCTTTTAGTGGACAAACAGAAAAGTTCTTGACACCTACAAGTGCTCACCTCCCAAAGAAATGAAACATATCATCCAAGAATACTATTTTAAAGTGAAAACAACAGGCTCACATACTTCAAAACAGCACACAAACTTCCAAATGCAACAAAGATATGCGGATATCTACCTCTGGAGCATGTGATAGTCATCTGATCCTTCAAAGCAAACAGTCTTTTTTACATGAAAAGTAGTGCATTATGATATAATGAACTCACACAGACGATTTGCAAACAAACCACTGACTAAAGTCCTCCAATCTGAGGGTGAAGTAAAGTATCAAATTAAACATTTAAAGCACCTCATAGTTTTAAACAATAAGATAATCATACCTGCGATACATCTGCTCAGCTTGCGTGTGTCGACCATCCTTTAACGTCTGAACATCATTAAAGAGATGTCGGATCATGGCATCAGCCTTATCCAACTCTGCTTCTATTTCTGCAGATTTCTGAGGTGGTTTGCCAGCATTCAATAAGCGGATATCCTGACATTTATGAAAATATAATATGACAAGTAAGTACTTAGCTGCAACACCATGATAATGCTGTTTCTAGCAGATATAATTCAATGACAAATTAAAGTATTAAAAAATAAAGGTATTTATTCGATAATAAGATATGTGGAGCTGGTCCAAATATTTTTTTTAGTAACAGCTGAAAGCAGAATACCACAACTACAGAAATAAACAGTGACAGTTCAAATCCTCAAAGAGATACGGTTATCAGAGTTCACCACCATCACATTACTGTACAACTCAGTTCACTGATCAACATATTAGAAAACAATTTACACAGGCAATTAACAGTCTTCCAGCATCTCATTTAAATTGGCTTTTCCCTCATACTTAGCACAGTTCTAGGCCAAGACATGGGTTGACACAGCCAACATAACAATCTACTATATAGATTTAAACCAGAAATTGACAGAGGTCACCCCACAGGTATTATCTTTTAAAATTCCTGTAAGACCTTCAATACAGCTGGTCATAAATTACTCTAAAAGATTTGCCAGAATCTTACACAGGCATACTTTATCCCATGTTTTATCTTTTAAAACTTCTTAAAAGCCTTTAGTACAAATTATAAACTACTACGTTTAAGATTCACCAGTCTGGGTGTGTCTGCAGACTTACAGGCCTTGCTTAAAGACTGCCTTGCTAACATCAAAGAGTAAAAAAAGGCTATCCTGGGTACACCCAACCATAAAACAGCTGCTGCATCACCAAATGGTTCAGCGACCGGTCTGCTGTTACTGTGTACTTGGATAATGTGAATATGATTATGGGATATCCAGCCTAATTCATTATTCATCTGATGCTGCTGTAGTGTGCCCTGCCCCTAGCTAAAAAGTCAGTCCTCTACTATAATTCGACTTTCTAAGTTACAGTAAGTTATTCCAGAACACTTGCAAACCTAAGCCTTGGATGAAGAAAGCAAATCCTACATCACTACTCACAAAGACCTGCACTGCAAGTGAAGGGGTGTAACGTATACATAGCTACTATAAGACCAAGCCACCATGTTTACTTTTTAGGGGTACTGTCTTTTCCGGACATCTGCCTCATGCATACCTGCTGAAGACTGGCTTTAGCAGAATGGAAAACTCTGCAGCTGGAACAGGCAGATGCATGTAGCACTTCTGTTGGCTATGGCATCCCCCTTCACACAGAAACGTGGCTATCGGACACACGCCTCACCTAAAAACTGCTACATCATGATTCTTGTAAACAATCTCTTAGCAGTTTCCATTCAGGCTACTGACATTTCTAACCTGTACTCAGAGCCTATGAAATGTATTTCCCTTGCATATTAAAAAATGTGTTTTTACGTAATTTATAACTCAAGTAATACTGCACTACTATGTATGTGCGGTGTGCTTTGAATGCTTTCTCTTTCTGTCATGCTTGATGATAAACTAGTTGCAGCCGTGACAATGCCTTACTGTTGCCCATCAACACAGTAAGAGTTGCTCAAATTGCATCCAGCATCCATGCAGCCATGAGGGGTTTTTTTCCTCATCTTTTGGCCTTTCTGGCAGCTGATGTGGGCACTTGAAAGACCAGCCATGTTTGTTCCTGAACAAACCTCATGAAGACTACTGTACTGACAGGGCTTGACACAGACAAGAGCACATCCCTGGCCCATATACACTATGTGCTTCTCTCCTCTCTCCAGTAAACACAAACATCTCACTTCATCCTCACAAGGATGGATGACCCAGTGTTGTCCACTGTCTCACAATCACTCATCCACAACCCAAGATTCTTATCATGTGGGTCAGAGCCACGGCAGTATCCAGTACCAAGGTCTTCCTAAATGCTACAGACTACAATTATATTAGGTGTTCACCATGACACTGGTTCTTAAAGAAAATGATCTAGTAACAGAGACATTAGTTACAAAACTTGTTTAATCCAGCACCACAATGACTCTGCATTTTTCTTATAAAAAGTTCCAAGGAGTGACTTTGTGGTATGCTGACTCCTCAACTGTACTTCCAGGTTTTGGACAATGTGGAAAGCAGAACAATGCCCACAGGATCAAGTCCAAATTACAGTTTCTTATAACTGAGCATGGGGTCCACAAAGATGGACAATATTGTTACAGGCTCTGCCGTATAGTCGTTCCAGCTTCATCAGTGGTAGGATGAAGCTCTCCTGATGCAAGGGCATTTACTTGTACACAAACTTCTTTTTTTAGGGACTCAGGAGCATTGCCTGATTAAGTGGCTTGCTCAAAGTCACAAGGTAGACAAATGGAGGTGGAAGTAATCAAACCCTGCGCTCTTGATTACAGCAAGCAGCTTCTTAACAGAGTCTTAACCCTTTGCATTAATTGCCAGATTCACTATTAAAGTGAGCATATCATACAACTGTACCAGTCACACTCAGATGTTCCAGCAACAGGAACATTACTTATGAGACAGCATCACAAAAGTACTTGGACGGGGAAAGGATCTGGACAGTTATATGAAACTATTCAAGTGTGCTCAGTAAAGGAAGCTCTAAATCACTACAATCCTTGAAAAAAAATCTGTGTCCAGATTACTAACATTGGTTTGGCATAATAGTTAAGGCCTTCACCTCATAGACACAAGATACAGGGTTTGATTCTGACCTGAAGTTATTGGCTAAGCTTAAAATGGCCCTTCAGGGCAGGTAGCTTAATATTCACCTATGAACTATGTGGACGTTATACAAACGTCAGCTGAAGGACTGCAGAAAAAGGCTTAAGAAGCAGACACCACTTAAATTAAACGTGCTTTGGAGTAAATGCTAATAATATGTGATACTTAATAACCCATGTTAAAGTTATTGCTTTGTGAACCTCATCCATGTAAAAGTTATTTTTTGTGACCCTTGTGACAAAAGGAGGTACTGCCAACACAGCTGGAATTTAATTTGTAAATATCAAAATGATTTATACAAGATGCTGGTCTTACAAATGTATTAGAACTGTGGGTCATAAAAGATGTTGGTGTTACAAATGTATTAGAATTGTATGTCATGTGTATATAAAACTGATTTGTACAGACGTTTGTGTTGAAAAAAAAATATTTGTAAATTGAATGTGTTTGAAATGTATGTATAGTGTGCCTTACTGAAGAGAACAGTAATGTACATGCACTACTGTAACTGCTTAAATGTATATGTTTTAACAGAGGAAAAGTACAGTTGTGTACACTTACCATAAATGTAGATGTTTGAGTGTATTTGGGTTATCTGCTTGCAGGTAACCCTCAGTCAGCCTGATTATCAAAGTCTTGGGTCCTGCGTTGGTTGCGGTCTCATCTTCCATGACATCAGGTAGTCAGGGGTATAAAGCATGCAGCCAACGTCATTACATCAGTTTTTCTTGCCCCAGATGTCAGGTGCCCCCATAATGGGAAGCAAGTATATACAAGGTTACACCTCCAACAAAAAAGCAAATACACCAAAAAGCTTTAAACATAGTAAACAAGAATAGAGGTATAGTCAATAGAAGTCAGGGGACGGGAGGGTAACCAGGACTGTAACAGTGAATACACTTGAACATCTACATTTATGGTAAGTGTACACAATTGTACTATGTTCTTCGTGTTTCACTGTTGCAGTCATCGCATTTGGGTAGATTCCCAAAGCTAAGGATGGGAGGAGGCAGTTAGATAGCATTTGGACCAGCTAAAAGGCCCTGCAAGACTGCAGTGGCAAAGCCAGCTCTGGATTTAGAAAAAAATTGGCAAGTGGTAATGCTTGGTGAAGGTATGTACAGAACTCCAGGTAGCAGCTTCTAGGATGTCCCTGGTAGGGACACTTCTGAGAAAGGCTGCAGAGGTAGATGCAGCCCTGGTTGAATGTGGTCGTATCCCCTGTGGGGTAGGTTTTCCATGGTGCTTATAGCAGAAATTAATGCAATGGCCTATCCACTTAGAAATGGTTTGCTTTGAAATGACCTTCCCCTCTGCCCCTGCAGCAAATACTACCAGCAGCTGTTCAGATTTCCTGAGAGGCTTAGTCCTGTCCAGGTAAAATCTAAGTAGGCTGTACACATCCAAGGAGTGCAGTATTTGTTCCCCTTTGTTCTGTGGATTAGAAAAGAAGGTTGGCAAATGAATGGACTGATTAAGGGCTACAATGGATACCACCCTGGGCACAAATGAGGGATTGGCCCTGAGGGACACCCTGTTCGCATGAAAGATGATGAAAGGCTCCACTGCCATGAGGGCCTGTAATTCAGACACCCTTCTTGCTGAAGTGATGGCTAGAAGGAAGGCTGTTTTCCAAGAAAGGAATTTCACCTCTGCATTTGCAGCTGGCTCAAAGGGAGGAAGAATGAGCCTTTTCCAATACAAAGTTAAGGTCCCAGGCTGGAGTAGGGGCTCTCCTCGGTGGTAAGTTTTTGGCCCCTCTGAGGAATTGCTTCAGCAGTGGATGAGAGAAGAGGGGTGATTCTGTGTTGTAATCTGCTGAAATGGCTGAGGCATGAATTTTGATGGAAGAAAAGCAAAGGCCCTTGTGAAGCATCTCAGTTAAGTATTGAAGAATATGGGGTAAATTGGGTACTGCTGTGCCCATCCCCTGAGTTTGGCTCCAGGAACGGAATCTTTTTCATTTTTCAGCATAGGATTTTTTAGTACTAGGCCTCCGTGCCTCCAGAATAACATCCATCACTTGCTTACTGAGGGATGGTAACGGAGAGGTCAGGTAATTAACCAGGCTGCAAGGTTCAGGGTTTGAAGCTGTAGGTGCAGAATCTGGCCCTCCTGCTGGGACAGCAGGGTAGGGGTCTGAGGCAGATGCCATGGTGCCAGCAGTGACACACTGCACAAGAGGGGGTACCAGTGTTGGCGTGGCCAGTCCGGTGGAATCAGTATTGTCCTTGGTTTGTCCTGTTTGATCTTTAGTAGCACTTTGGAGAGGAGAGGCAGAGAGGAAAAGGCATAAACTGATAGGTTTTTCCAGATGAAGGACAGGGCATCCACTTTCCAAGCTTGTTTGTGGGGAGGCCTTGTGCAGAATTTGTCCAATTGGTAGTTCTGAGGGGAGGCAAATAGGTCTATCTCTGGGCTCCCCCATTTGTTTCTCAACATGTTGAATATCTTTGGTTCCAGTTTCCACTCGTGTGGGTCCAATAGATTTCTGTTTAGGTCGCCTGCCAGTGTATTTAGCCTTCTTGGCAGGAATTGAGCCTGTAGGTGCACTTGGTAGCTCAAGGCTATGTTCCACAGAGCCATGGCTAGTCTGCAGAGAGGGAATGAGTGGGTTCCCCCCTGCTTGTTTATGTATCACATAACAGTGGTGCTGTCCATCTTTACCAATAATTGTCCTGGAAGAATGTGGTCCTTGAAGGCTGTCAGAGCATTCTGTACAGCTAACATTTCTTTTTGATTGATATGCAGGTGCATTTGACTTGGGTCCCATTTGCCCTAAATGCACTGCCCTGCCAAGTGAGCCCCCCCATGCATAGTCTGATGCATTTGTTGTTAGGGTTTGGGTGGCAGGGGGTAGAGTGAATGGCAATCCCTTGTTTTGGTGGCAGGCCTCTGCCCACCAAAGGAACTATCTTTATACAAGATATGATAGGAATCATTGCTTCTAGATCCTGATAATGTTGACACCATAGACTTTTTACATGCCATTGCAGTTTCCTCATATGCAGTCTTGCATATGTAATTAGTAGAATGCAAGAGGCCATGAACCCCAGTGCTTGCAGTATTTTCCTTGCAGATAGCTGGGTCTTTGTGGCCAGTAGACTGAAGTAGGCTGTCAAATGAACTTGTTTCTCTGGCGTGAGGTAGGCCATCTGGGAAGTTGCATTCAAGCTTGCTTCCAGGAATACAATTTGTTGTCAGCATACAGGATTTGATTTCTTTTAGTTTATGGTGTACCCCAGAGAAATAAGCAATTTCTTTACAAATGCCAGATGATTTAATAGTATGTCCTGGCTTTCTGCCTGAATAAGACAAAAGTCCAGGTACGGGTATATCTGAATATTTCTTTGCCTGCAAAATGCAATGACTGGAGCTAGGCACTTTGTGAATACCCTGGGCACAATAGATAAGCCAAAGGGCAGTGCAGAGAACTGTTAGTGCATGTAGCCTGCTTTGAAGTGTCGGTATCTTTTGCAAGATTCCCTTATTGGGATGTGCAGATAGGCTTCCTTTAAATCCAGTGTTGCCAACCAGGCATTTTTGCCTGGCATGGGAAGCAGCTGATGAAGAGTTAGCATCTTGAATTTTGGGATTACCAAAAATGTGTTTAGAATAGACAGGTCCAGGATAGGACGCCCGGAATTGTCTTTGCTGGGTACCAGGAAAGGTCTTGAGTAAAAACCTTGCCCCCATTCTTCTTGTGGGACAGGCTGAATAGCCCTGATGCTTAAAAGAGAGAGAACCTGCTTTTGAGCCTCTGCCCACAGATTTGGGGGTAGGTCTGGCCAAACGTTTGGGGTTGGTAAGGAGTGGAAGGGGAATCTGTATCCTTGGGAAACTATACTTAGAACCCATTTGTCCTGGGGAATAAGTTCCCAATTTTTTGCATGCAGGGCGATCTTTCTCCCTAAAGGAACAGTCAGTTGAGCAGGGCTTGGAAGGTTTAAAATTAAGTCATTGAGACAGTTTACCATAGGGGGAAGTCTTACTACTCCCTGCTTTGAAAGTGGGAGCCCCCCCCACTGCTTAGTCCTGTGAGCACCCTAAGGCTGAAGCCTGGGTGTTCTGCTGATTCTGGGTTTGGACTGAGAAGGCCTGGAAGAGGCAGGAAAGGACCAATTCTTAGAGGGCCAATGCCTGCTAAATCTGAGAGGTTGTACTTGCAGGAAATCTTTAACAGTTTGCATAGATTTAGCTTTTTCCTCCATTTTTTAAGTACTACTTCTCCTTTGGTGCCAAACAAGTGGTCATAGTTTAAGGGAGCATCCAGTAATTTAGCTTTAACATGATCTGGCAAAGATTGCTCCTTAAGCCAAGCATGCCTTCTAAGTACAGACCCAGTGACAGCAGCCCTGCAAGATGCCTCTAATGAATCAAAACCAAATTGCAAAGTATGTTTTCCCACTTGTTCAGCAGAATGCATTAAATCCTGTAATTCTTTATTTTCAGCACAGTCAGGAATCAACATCATTTTCTGTTTAAGCAATCCAATAATATGCTGCTGATACTTCAACATATGAAACTGACAGTTTAAGGCCCTAATGGCTAACGTTGCAGAAGTGTATACCTTCTTACCTCATCTATCCAGCGCCCTGGAATCTCTATCAGGGGGGGTAAGATTTTTGGCAGTAGTGGCCTTAATGCCCTTGTGTCCCTGTGAAATGGTCTCAGGATCCACAGTAGGATTTTTAAAGAGGAACGTGAGAGAGTCAGGTATCCTGTAATACCAATCAGGTTTTCTGGGAGCTGGAGGTAAGGTGTCAGGGGCCAGGTTAAATTCCGAGAAGGTATCATCTACAATGTCCAGTACAGGAGGGATAGCTAAAGGCATGTGTTGAGGCAGGAGTAAGAATTCCCTAAGCCTCTTTTTGGAGTCAGAGTAATCCTGGCTTTCCCAGCAGAAATGCTCCCTAAGAGTATGCAAGGTTTCACCAAAAGATAAATCTCTGGAGGGGAAGCAGAGGGAATGGAGTACTCTGCATCAGAATCCTCATAGGTAGATAAGGGCAAATCTTGTTCATCAGAAAAAAACAGGAATTTCAGAATCCTGATCAGAAGAATCAGAAGGAAAATCAGTTCAAGGTCTCTTAGAGGGAGAAGGGTGGCTTCCCCTGATTAGAGTAATAAGGTCTTCAGCCATTCTTATTTGTTTTTTAGGCATAGGGTTCTGACCATGTGGTCTGGGTGTCGGTTTTCTGGCCATGGATCGAGTTTTAGGCTTGAAGAGGAAGATGGCGTCAGTTTAATATGCAAGTCAGTAGGCCTGAATACACCCTCAGAAGCCGGTGCCTGCACAGCAGCTCCGGATCCATCCAAGGTAGAGACATCTGCAGGTTCCACAGTCGAAGAAGCATCTCAGTCTCAGTAGGGTCTTGCAAATCTGACGTAGCAGGTATCAGAGGCTGCGAAAGCACTAAACTGATTACCGGTGAACTGATGACTAGCTTAGGAGAAGCGTCGTCGGCAGCTTTGGACCTATGCGGTCTGTCTTTATCTTTGCGTTTTTTCAGAATGTCGGTAGTCGGGTGGCTTACCGAAGCCATTTCTGGATAATTGAACACAGTACAAAATAGTTAGATGCGAAAATGAACAGACGATGAATAGTATGAGGTTTGAATAAGGCACAAAACCGACAGCGAGGTACGTCGTGGTCTGGGCCTAGGCAAGGAATGCAGTACGAATGAAAATCTTTATGAGGTAGTTGCTTTCCACAAGAAATACAATTGCTAATTTTTACTGACATTGGTTTAGAGCAAGAAAAAGGTTCCCCCAACGAGGTACTAAGCTTAGTTGAAGATTTCGGATCGGAAACTCGAAAACGAAAATTTCAGGAGTTGAACGACTGGCACTTGCGAACTGCTTCTGGCACCACACGGCAAAAAAGACTGATGTAATGGTGTCGGCTGCATGCTTTATATCCCTGACGTCATGGAAGATGAGACAGCAACCGACGCAGGACCCAAGACTTTGATAATCAGGCCGACTGAGGGCTACCTGCAAGCAGATAACCCAAATGTGATGACTGCAACAGTGAAACACGAAGAACATCTGGAGGGTTAACCTCAGTCCAGTAAACTTTAGGAAAATATCTGAAATTAAATCACTTTATAGGCTAGGCAATAAAGATGCCATCTCATAGGTTAAGGCAGCCAGAGACACAAAGTCTTTACTAGGAAGCTTTCTGTACTGTCTTTGGGGTGAACTAATTACTAGTCTTGAAGTGTGGAGGAATGCAATTGTTTTATGATTTCCGGCCCCTGCCAAATATCTGAGTAAAAGCCTGTGTGTCTATTTTTCCAGGTAGGTGCCAAGTCCTGCCAGCCTCCAGCAATGGGGGGGTTTGCTTGGGAACTAGAAATCAGATGACAAGAAGTGATGTCATTCTGCAAGCTATCCCAGCAGAAATATTTTAGACATTATTTTGAGAAGTCTCTTAGTGAGACAGAGTATTCTGTATTGGGCCTGGCAAGAAGAACCATTCACCACATCATCTGCTTTGTTCTAGTAAGTAAGACATTAGGGAACAGTATAATTCTGTTAGACTCCGTCAAGAATATAGTGAAGCTTAATTAAGATATTGTTTTTATTTGTCTGCACCTGTCATTCAATGTTATTTTAAATATTTCCTGTGTTTTGAACTCTGATGCCACTGTGACTATGTTGTGACTTTCGGCTTTTCCCGGTTAGGGGTCGCCACAGCGGAACTCCGGTCCGCTAATGATTAGCAGTTGATTTTTACGTACTGAGTTGCCAGCCCTGACGCACAACCTTCAACGAAGGTATGCCCATTCACGCATGTCTCCACACAGAAGACGCTCTGAGAGTCGAACCGGACAGCGTCTTACTGTGAGGCGACAACGCTACTGCAGCACCACCACCGCGGACATATATACCTAGTATTTTCTTGTTCTATTATTTATTATTAAATATATTAAAAAAAAAACTTTCATTGTGGTTGATCTTTGTAAAGGTATTTAAATTTTGAGGGTACTCACAATTATTTGGTGACACTTTGTGGGTCACTCCTAATAGCCTTGCTTTTGGTCAAACTACCATTTGTATTAATATTAAATTCACTCAGTATATTGGGTACTCTTGTAAGGGCCTTAACGTAGCTGGCAGGAGTGTCTGGTGGTGCTGGTATCTACCTTATAGTTTGGGCAGAATAGGACATAGGTAGTAAACCTGTGCCAGCCTTCCCCAGGTGTGTGTATGTGTGTGTGTGTGTGTGTGTGTGTGTCAGCTACTTGGGCAGGGACACGAAGCACTGGTTGGACAGACAGGGTGTTGGAGGGTCTTGGCTTGGATATTCAGCTGAAATCCAACTCTATAGCTTTTCCAGTGGGGAGTCTTACTGGGAATATGAAGAAAGAGGGAGAAACCAGCCTCAGACTGACTGTGTTCCCTGTGTGCACTTAAGGGAAATTGCACTTTATGCAGAGAGCTGCATCTGGAAATAATATGTGTGCACCTGTTATCCTCCAAGTGAACGTCCTCCACAGGTGCCAGTGGTGAAGACTGAGGCTCCTTGACTACTGGTTCATTGGTGGGTCATCACAACCCTCATCTCTATGGCAGACTTACATAAAAGCACTGCTTATGTCTCCCACGCCCCTCTTTACTTATATACAGTCTCAACAGTTGTACAACTGTGATGACAGGAGAAAATTTCCAAAGCAGCAAACAGAGGTTTTGGACATATCTTCATACGTAACAATGGAAATTGTTTTCAGAAAATTGAGGAACAGTAACAACAAGGTAATACAACTGGGAAGTTAGAAGCCAATCAAATTTTTCATGATAAGTTGTACAGAAGCCCAGTGCAACAGATGGAGATAAAATAAGCCATGGTAGAAGCAACCTAGGGGAAGCAGTTTTCATTCTGAAATAATTTAGAAGGAAGATAGCTCTAGGAAAATATTCTAAACAATACAGAAAAATGTAAATCAAAAGAAACTGGAAAGTTGCACAAATTTTTGCGATGTACAAAGCCAAGGCTGCAGCCTTGCTGCACTCTCAAAATGGCAAACGACCCCTTAAGAAGCCAATGACTCCCTCTAGCACAACTTAAGAAAAATACTATTTAAACTGTATTTTGGATAATATTTTGTAAGATGCGCATTTGAGTTATCGTACTCATTTTCTAGGTTCATAAAATGCAACAGCGTCATGCAAGTTAGTGCCCCAAGATCAGCTGTGATGTGACAAATGCAAATAAGGACTTAGACAGCAAAGCAGACATACTTGATGTGTCATACATAACTTACTATAATACCATAAACTTCATTAACAAATGGTTAGCCCAACGGCTGGGTGACATAAGTTTGGGAATTTTATTTATCTTTTTTTATTTTATTGCATTTGTTTACCGGTAAAGTCCACTAGGCCTGAAAGAGACCATTTTCAGTGGAGGCCCGGGGAGAAAAGCTCCAACGAGATACAGAAAAAATATAAACATTAATTAGTACAGAAGTAGAAACAATGTTGTGTGTCCTGGTCTGAAACCATGCTGAGTGGGTGATAAAATTTGATTTTCATGCAGGTGGTTGAGGAGTTGGGCAAGGATGCATTTTTCCAGTATTTTAGAGAGGGGTGAGAGAATTGCTATGGGTCGAAAGTTTGTGGTGTCTATGTTGGTGCAACCTTTGTGTAAGGGGAGAATGAATGCTTTTTTCCAGATGTCTGGGACAAAGGATTCTTTAATTGATTTGTTAATGAGTTTGCTGATGGAATAAGCTATAGAGTTTGCTACTAGCTGCAGTGGGGTTAGATTGTCAGGGGCCAGAGTACAGGGTTTTAGCTTAAGTAAAAGTGTTTTTATTGTGCTGGTGGGTATGGGGGAGAATTTTAGGTTAGGGTTAAAGGTAGACTCGTTTTCTGGGATGATCTGGTCATCAGCTGTCTTGGTGGTGGTGCTGTTAACTGTAGGAAAGGTGGCGGTTAGGTTAGCTATGGTGTCAATGAAGTAGGAATTGAAGAGTGTAGCTAGTTCAATGGGGGGAGGGTTTGTGGGTCAGGGGATGGACTGCTTTGAGAGCCTGGGTATAATAGTTGGCTGATGGAGGACCAGAATTTTTGGGATTATTTTTATGTTGGCTTTGTAGGTGGAAGTAGTGGTCTTTTTTATCAGTGGTTATTAGACGTTTTGCCTGATTACAGGGTTGCTTGTAATGTAGTAGAGTTGAGGGGTCTTTGTTTTTCTGCCATGATTTCCAGATTTTACCCCTTGTGGACATTACTTCTTTGGTGGTTTTTGAGTGCCAGCATGCATGGTTATGTTTTATTCATTTTTGGCGGGTGGATGCTTGCCTATTTAGGATGTCTAGAAATGTTGAATTAAATAATTCAACAGCCTCGTTAAGTGGTAGGGATTTGAGGGTTTCCAGTTTACTTTAGCTAAGGTTTCATTAAATATGGATGACTGGAACTTAGTAAAATTTCTGGTAGATTTGTATTTTTGTTGGCCTGTGGTTGGAGTAGTTTTGCATATGATATATGTTGGGTGGTGGTCACTAATGGTATTAGGTAGTATGCCTGCACACTGATGACATTGAAATGGTGGGACACTAATAACCAGTCTATTGTGGTGCCCCAGTTGTAATTTTTGTGAGGTCTGGTGATTAGTTGGGAGAAGTTGTAAAGATTTATGTTTTTTGAGGGGTTGTTGTGGCCGATATCTAGCCAATAGGAATGGATATGGGCTATAAATAGGATCCGCTGAGGTGGGGGTGGGGGGATGAAACAGATGATGACCAGCTCTTCTATTCTGGGAGCATGCTTTGGAAGGGATTTCCATTTATGTGATTCCTGGTGGTTACCAGGAGCTTCAATGGTCGTTACACACTATGAAAGCAGCACACTGTTCTGCATTTATTGGCAAATGCATGCATTATGCTAACTCAAGTGCATGTCACTCTCCTTGAGTTAGCATAATGCATGTCACTCTCCTTGCCAGTTTCACTGGCAAGGAGAGTGACATGCATTATGCTAACTCAAGTGCATGTCACTCTCCTTGCCAGTGAAACTGACTGACCACTGCTGTAAGGATGATGGCTTTGGCATCATATCAACAGTTTCCCATCAGGACCCTTACTCCCCAGGCCACAGGTTTAACTATACTGCATGGCAGACTGCCCAAAAACTCAGAAGCCCCACCTGGAGAAGGGACACATCCAAGACCAACCAGTAAGAACCCAGGGAAAGCAGATGGGTAAGTGGGAAGTCAAAGAACAAGAAGGGGTGTCTGATGGGGAACAGAGGAGTAAAAGATCAGCCACACAGAAGTGACATACATTTTAACATGAAACAGAAGGATGTGCCTGTTTAGTAAGATTATTTTGGTAAAAGTTATTTAGAAGGTGTCAGACATTCTGTAAACAATGACTAAATTTGCTGTTCCTAAAGGAGACCGCCATGAAAATAAATACAACTATGAAAATGGGCAAAAAGTCATACAGCCAAAGCATGTTCTCTGTACTTGGCATACAGCACTTAATGCTGCTGTGCGGTAATCTCAGTGTGGAGATGTGATGTGTTACAGACTCAGCGCACATGCGCGTGCATTTGAGAGATGAAAGACGCATAGAAATTGTGGTCTCCAAATGATAGTGATTGTTACATTATGTCAAATCTACAGTTTGCTTAACAAGATCAGCTCTGCACAAGGACTTACATCCTGGAATATAAGTAATCGTGAAAATAATGCAATTTGGACAATTTTGTCTTCAGCAATCCTTTCATTTAGTTCTTAGTCAGTCTTTTAAGTACGAGTGCTCTGCAAACATACAAATATTCCTGTGTTGCTCTTACCATTTGTAGCATAGAGTCGGCCTGGTTCAATTGCTCTTCGCATACTATAGAATCCATCTGAATTGTTGTTACAATACGCTGCAGCTTTTCTAGTCTGAAAAGAGGAGACAAAAAATACATCTGATTATACCAACAAAACAAGACAATCGTTTTTATTTCTTTATTTACTTTGGTAAGTGAAATAAGAGTTCAAAGGCCCTTTTCAGACAAGATCTAGGCCAAAATGGCAAGGGTAAATGAAATACACAAACCTACTATTGAGCAGCAAATCAACTGGCATGTTTTTAAAATGCAGGAGGAAACCACAGTACATTGTATAAAAGTAAACGCAGGCATACAAACTTCAGTGAGACAATATTCAGAGATCAGGACTGAACCTTAGACCCCAGAAATGTGAAGCAGAACTTCAGTTACTGAGATTCCCTTTGCAACTACTGTAAGGACTGACAAATCAGACTGTATACACTTACTTCACGTCGATCAGTAAAGCATGCTCTCTCACTGACCATAACAGAAGAATCATTCATGCACTGCCACCCAAAGGGATGAAAATTCCACTACCTACTGTACACTCTCAGCTTCAGTCAACACATTTAGCAAAATACACAGACACCTACATTCAAGCAAAACAACAGAGCACCTACTTTTGAAAGAGTCATGAGTCGTGCCCTCAATAATGCAAGTACAAAGGCAGAAATGGAGTAACTGACCTCTTCTGCAGGGTCGATACAGGGAAAAGATGCTCCAAAGGGAAAGAATGCTGTTCAGAAAATGATACTGCTAAGAGACCTCACTGCTGCTGGTTAAAGCTGACAACTGGCTGAAAGAAATTAAAATTTCCAGATTCTCTTTTCCACACAGTCCACTGCGTACCTAATCTTTATAGCTGTTGGAAACAGCACATCTTGTGATTCTGACTAAATGTTCAAAATTGACAGCTAATTCATTATGAACGCTTATTATCACCCAGGAATTCAATCCAGAAAACATTAACTATGTTTAGTTTCATTTAATTTAATCTCAACTGAAAAGTTAATTCTTTATCAAGACTTGTTTTTACACTTCTTGCCCAATAACAGTTACACAGAGTCTTTGCATTTGGTGAATGTGATCCAAACAGGCCACAAACTCAAACATACAAACATTCATTCACATGTATACACACACACACACACACACACACACACACACACACACACACACACACACACACACACACACACACACACACACACACACACACACAGTCTCTCTCACTCTTCCCATTTCTATAAATGAGTAAGATCAATTCATTGCAGAAATTACAATTTGTTTACACACAACTAGGGCTGAGCTTTCATAAATCAGTTACTAATTCACACTTCTAACTCACCTCATAAAAGGCACTCACACACACACTTCTGCCATTCAACAAGATTCCTGAGCACTCGAATACATATCTCCTATCACTTCCATCTCCCAGGATATTAACACAACCTTCTGTATCAATCTATGTGCAGATAGTTTTGGGAAGAGTGTGTACTAACCTACTTCATACAATTTCCGCACACAGCAGTTTATGTACACTACAAAAATCTTTCCCCCAGTAATGAACTTTCTTCACATCTGTGACACCCGTGCCCTGGCCCAGCAATCAAGGAGCCTCAATCCTCACCACTAACACCAGTGAGGGGCATCTCATATAGGAGGAAAGGATAAATACACACAGTAAAGTGCAATTTCCCTTAAGAGCACACAGAGATCACAGTCAATCCAGGGCTGGTCGCTACCTCGCTTCCCAGGTCCCCAATAAGACTCCCCACTGGCACAGCTATAGGGTCCAGACCTCAGCCTAGTGGGCAAGCTAAAACCTCCAACACCCTCTCTGTCCAACCAGTGCTTCATTTCCCTACCCAGGTAGCTGACACAGACACACAGACACACACACACACTTTGAGAAGAGTTTATATAACCACACAGACACTCCTGGGAAATGCTGGCACAATTTCTCCAGCTGTGCCCCTTTTTCCCAGACTATATGGTAGTACCAGCTGCCACCACCCACTAATATTTATCAGCTACTCAAAGGCCCTAAAAAGGGTATCTAATTATTACTGTGCAATATTATTATCCAATTGGTAGTATAGCCCAGGGCTAAAGCTATTGGATTGGATTTGTACAATTTTACCAAAGGCATGCAAGTACTCTAAAGAGCTTAAATTATCCCTACAAAAACAGCCACAGTTGAAAGGGTTTAAACATATTTAATAACAAATAGTCAAAACACAAGACAATACTTTTTACTACACAGTGCTAGTCAAGAGTTTAGAGATCACAGAGAAATACTTCAAATAATTCAGTAGTACAGTTCTGACATCACAGAAAAACACAGTCTAATCTTTCTAGTTTCTAGCTACTTCTAAGAGAAAACACAAATCTAAGATAAACTTACATATAGAGCAAGACAGTGCTGGTGAGTTGGATGGTCAAGACAAAAGTGCTTAATGCTCGCAGATTCTCTCTGTTTTTAAAATCACATTCCTGGTTCACATTACATCACTCTTCACACTTCCCTGGGTTCCCAGGCTAACAGAAACTACATTTACATTCTTCACCGCTGGGCAGAAACCACAGCAATAAAGGACATTTATGCATGCAAATTCTGGCCATTAACTCTGGCCTTAAAACAATAGGCTGGATGCCTTACTCTAGACTTACTGGCTCCGAGTTTTAAAATCAAAGGGTCACAACATGCTTTACTTGGTCAGTAGAGTGAACTGTTACATTATTTTCCAGTTCCACATGTAACACTATTTTTACCATTTAAGACAACAGCTTGTGGTTTACATTAATATTTACAGATGACAGGATTAATTATATCTCCAAAAGTCTATCTGGCTAGGCTGGCAGCCTTCACCCAATCTTCACAACACCTTTTGCTTACAATGTTTTATATTACTACCATAACTACTCCAGATCCAAACTTCACATCTAGAACTCTGACATGCTTCAAACCAGAGAAATCTTGTTGCTCTGAGCAGTCCCAAAATAAATCACACCCACCTTCGGTGAGCAAAAATAAAGTAGCAGGCCACAAAAAAAGCACTGACCTCTCAAACTCCACACGCAGTAGCCTCTCTCTCTCCAAAATTGCCATGTGCAGTTTGCTCCATTCCTTTTCCACATCAATGGGGTGGTAACCTGGTGGTACTGTCAGCTGTCCAGACTGCACTGCACTCTGAAAAAGGCAAGGACACCACAAGTAAGTAAGGAAGAGAAGACACTTGGACAGCTAAATCATTCATACTCATGAACTTTGCATGTGCAAATTCAGACTTCCAAGGTGAACATAAAGACATTACAGATACTACAGAAACCTCATATGACCCAAAAACTTCTGTCAGTTCTCTTTATAGTTTTCAAATACTACATATAGCTAGTTATCAAGAAAATGTACTTACTTCCAGTGTTGCATAGACCTGCTTGGAACGATTTTTGTCTGCCTCTTTGGTTGGAAGTTCTACTTCTTTGAATTTTAGAAACTGACTCCAGAGAAGCTGCCACAAAAAGAGGAATACACATAAGCAGTTTTCAATGATCTATCTACAGGAAACCATAATGTACCCTTCAAGACTGATGAAACATTTTAGCTAGACATGCCTTGTATTGTCTGTAAAGCAACTGTAATGTGCACTTTATGGACCCTAACACATATCCAGTGATAATCACTAGGGACCATTTCAGTGGCTGAAGCAAACAGTCAAAAAATAAATTACTGACAAGACTAATACAAAAGGTTAGACAGACAAAGGTCTTCCAAATATTAACTGTAGGATATATAGCATCTCTCAGGTAAATATCAATATTCAAAGTTTAAACTGGCAGTAATAGAAAAAAGGCAGATATGTAAACAATGTAATGTGCTCCACAGTATGTGTGCCACTTTTTTTTTCTCCCTTTGAACCTCAACGTACTGGCCCAGCCCCCACTGCCCCATGTCCACACTGGGTCTACCAGGCATCCTCCTACCCCCCTTGCTTGGACTAATGTGGCACTGCTGGGGCTAGCTGTGGATCCTAACTGTGCCCTGGGGACTAGGGCATCTTTGCTTCCAACCGTTTTTTTTTTTTAAATACCTACATACTCCATTTCCCGCCCCCAAACTCAATGGCTACATCAGAGAGCAACTCCCCTCTCTTAAGTGTCACTGGTGAGCATTCATCCACCCAGGAAAGGCATGCTTATTCCTCCCTGCTCAGTCAGTCACCCAAGCTGCTAATTGAACCCAGTTCACCTGGGTCGTAGTCAGGGCTTTATCCTTTGATGGCACCGGAGCAGATTACAATGTGTGTGACATTTTTCAGTCACACAGTCCTAGGTCCTAAATATCCATGTTATATGTGACATCTTTCAGTCTAGTAGTCTAATGGGCACTACAGCAGACATGGCTTCTATCAGTCAGATAACCACAGACACTGATGTTGAGTGATTCTAATGGGCACTACTAGGCACATGGCACATGTCAGTCAGATAACTGTAGGCACCACTTCTTATTGAGTCTAATGGGCACTACAACGCATGTGGCATCCATCACTCAGATAACCACAGACACTGATGCTGAGTGAGTCTTAATGGGCATTACAGAGCACATGGCACCTATCAGTCATAGAACCACAAGCACTACTGTTGAGTAAGCATAAGGGACACAAGAGGATATGCGACACCTATAAATCATATAACAATAGGTATCACTGGGGAGAACCTAACAGTCAGGGTAAGCACTTTTAGCAGCTAGATAACTGCAAGCATTACTGCTGAATGAGTCTAACGGGCACTAGAGGATACACAATGAAGGTACACAGCAGCTATCAATCTGACAACCACTGCTGAGCGAGTCAAACGGGTACTACAGGGCACATAGCACCTATTAGACAGACAACCAAAAGCACCACTGCTGAGCGAGTCTAATTGGCACTAAAATGCTCATGGCAACTATCAGTCAAGTAATCACAGGCACCACTGCTGAATGAGTGTAATGGGCACTACAGTGGCAAGGACCTTCTGACACTGCAGAAAGCAGCAGAACCCAAGCTTTGTGATAGTTTTCAGGGAGCAGAACAGCCCACTTTCCTTTCCCATCATTAAATACAGTAAAAAGATGAAAACAGCCTTCTCTGCCACACAGGGCACTACGTCCCAAGTACTTAACTATATTGCAGGCAGCAACATGACCCAATTACCTTCTCAGACAGACACTCAGTGGGAGCAACAACATGGCCCAAAATCCTTCAGTCCTTCTACATAAAACAGCAAAACCAAGCACCCTCCCATTTCCTATTACAAGCAGCACACTGGCCTGTGCACCTTCTTCCTTTCTCTGTCAACAAGCAGTGAAACAGTCACAGCACCGATGTCCAACAAGGCAGTAGCGTGCACAGAATAGCATTCTGCTAGGCCAAACCCCCTTATTCTCTTCTGCACTTCATGCAGCAGTAAGGCTTCAGTACTCTTTCTGATGTAAAAAGGAACACCAAATACTGATCAGTCTTCTGTAGCTCTAGGCAGCAGTACTACTTGGCAGTCCTACAATAGACAGCAGCATGCATCCCCTTCTACAAAAGACAGCAGCATGTCCTGGCTAACCTTTTACGGCTGTAGGCAGCAGTTTGTGCTAATTAACCTTCCCCAGATACAGGCCAACAGTACAAGTTGGAGTGAACAGCACGTTCTTCTTTAGTGGAGATCAGCATGCCCTGGCTAGTCTTACCCAACAGCAGGCTGCATTAGCAGCAGCGATGTCTGATTATCCATTTCCAGCTGTGGAAATCAGCATATTTTGACTAACTCAACTGTAGCTGAAGGTAGCAGCAATCCCAGACTAACCCTCTTCAGCTGCAAAGAGTAGCAAGGCCTGACTAACCCTGTCTAGATGCAGGAAGAAAACACTGAGTAACATTCTGAAGCTGTGGACAGCAGCAAAGCCTCACTCTCCTTATCCAGCTGCTGAGACCAAGATGCCCTGACTAACAATATACAGTGGTAGACAGTAGCATGGTCTAAGCACTTTTCTTGCAGCACAGACCAGCACTGCCTCAGCACATTTCACCCTTTATAAGCAGTAGCATAGTCCTTTCCCTGCAGTACAAAACAGTATATCTTGGACAGTCTTTCCTTCCAACAGAAAACAGCAGTCTCAGAGAACCATTTTCTGCAGGTGAGTGTCACGCATTTAATATTTTGCAGAACTGACCTCAATCTCTTCATAGCTGCCTGGGAACTTCCTCTCCTCAAAAATGAGAATATGACGGCGGATCCACTGCAGAAGGATTGTGACAAGTTCGTAGTACTCGTGCCATCTCAGCTGCAGTTCCTGTGTCAAGAAAAGAAAAACATACCATTACAAGACCACAGACAATAAGTTAAAAGTATGTATGTGGCAGGGGAGAGGGTCACCAAGCACTTAGAAACATTCTTCATATATTAATAAAACATTTCACCAGCAAAAGAGTAAGTTTTACTTCTGTTGTTGTTGCATTTTACATGTTAAGTAACTAGATTCTATTATGTTTATCTCCAAGCAGCAATAAATCAATTTACCGATTAAGGTTAAAAATTAGCAGAATAAATAGAAACAGGACATTTCATTCATTTCTTCCTCAAACAGCTCACCGATTATCTTTTTAACTCAATGCAGGGTTGTGGGGAAGCCACCACCTATCTCAGCTGTCAGTCATTATTTCTAACAACGTAAACCACTGACCCTTCAGAAAGGGCCTAAAAAAATCAGGTTACTATTAACAGCTACAGAAATAATGATGCATAAAAATAATGTAAAGCTGTATCTTAAAGACCGATGCATCCCAAGTACTGCAGTTCTGTTTAGGACCTACGATTTCGAAAAGCAATACAGAAGTATATAAATGTACATAGAAGACGTTCACAGTGCTTTGATGGATATGATTTCAGTCACTGGTAGAGTGACTACCAGGCTTCGAGAGTACTGCTGTCATTTAGAGTGCATCTACCCATTTACATGCCAAGCAGAATGCAGTTAATGTCCACTTATGGGCATAGCAACAGATATTATGTACAGCAGGGCAAGACGTATACAGAAGCTTGAGTAAAACAAAAGTGCAACTATATAGCCATTATACAATAATACACATGACAAACACTAAATGCAGCCAAAAGGATAACATATGCTGCATATATTATCCTGAAAGTGGTGCTATGTATGTATGTGTGTGCAGTTAGCATTTGGATAAATGTAACAGACCTACTTATATCAGACAACTAGACTTAACATTTGAAGGTAAATGAAGTGTTCATCATTCACGCAGCACAGCAGAATGCACTAGCCAATCCAAGGCCTGGAGGTGAAGTCCACAGTGATATGAGCAGTGAGGCTATGATGTAGGAACTGTTTGTGTAACATGCCTGAATTAATGGAACAAGACAGGCAAGGGTGGCTTCAGGATACAGAAACCCAAGTCAGAAGCAAATGAATTATCCTTTTCTTCTGTTTATCTACAAAAGTTTTTCATTCTAGAAGACTTCCCTTGTTTACCCCTTCAAGCACAACTGAAGTCCTACTATAAAATATCGTCATACCTACCTGCCGACAAAATGAGTTCCCCCCCCCCCACCCAACACTGCCCCTCCAGGGAATGTGATGTAACTAGATGGCTTAAACTGGTGGTCCAGAGCTGGCACTGAACATAATGTAGGTTCAAGTGGTACATACAATACATACATGCATGCATGCATGCATACATACAAGTCTTCATGGTTGGACAGAAATACCTCTGTTTAAGTTCCCTTTTCTACAAAAGGATCACTCAGCCTTCGACGTCAGCCTCTTTCTACTTTTCAACCCAATTAAATGCAACGTGAAAAAATATAATTAGCACCACTAGGTGTCAGTAAACACCAGGTATTCAACCCCACCTGCTTTCCCCCGCCCCCATTGAAGAGACTCCTGCAAAAAATGCAGTAATTTATAAAACCTTTGCCACCACCAATGCAAAGCATTACCATGAATCTATAATAGATGGCTGACAAGTACTCTTTTATGGAGTGAGTCGATGAAGGACTACTCAAACAGGTGAATGCTATCAAATCATGGATGATTTCGGAGTATAAACAATACACAAAAGCACAATGACTACTACAAACATTTAGCAATATATAATATAAATTTACAATAAAAAATGCCACATTTTGCAATTACAAAATGAGGAATCACATAATCTACAGAATGTAATGGTGAGAAGGTTTTCTTTAAGAAGAAAGGATCATGGTTATGCTAGATCAAATCTTTCTACAAAACAGTAAAGTTTGACCCATAAAGAATAAAAAAAAATGCATGTATTTCTTCACATATATACATGTAAATAGTGTGGGAAGAAATAGCCAGGGAATTATTATGGCTAGGCTTGTATAGGCCCTAGGGCCAATAGCCTAGTACCAACCTATGAACCTATTTAGACATACCATATTCTCATACAGTCCTGATGTGAAACAGCATCATAGGGTAAGAACTCAGTGCCGCTAGACACCTATCTGATGATAACCTAAGACTGACTGTTGGCAAATTATCTGCTCTTTATGAGACCTCACATTTTGCTCCACTAAAACACTTTACAAAACAGAATTTGGCGAAGAGCTTGAGGAATTATTTTTATAACTGATGCTTAGAAAGTTTTCATATATTTTTTTTTTTGCTTTGAAGGTCAAAAGGGATACTACACACCTGTCAAGGTACAGCTCCCCAGTAAACAGTTATATTCGTCATGACCCTCTACATTAAAGACATATTTCATTTAGTGGATTATGTCTGACTGGTTAGGCTACCCTGTTCATAAGCACCCACATTTCTAATTCAGAGGCCATCTCCCAATACAAGTGAGAATCTTATTCCCATGGTAGTCCCAGCTATTTCATAATACAGCATTATGGCCTGACCATGTTTTAAAAAATTAACTATCATTCAGGTATACGTTACAACTTATTGTTTTCTTCATCTTGTTCTAATAGTCCAGGATACTGAAATTTGCTAAATTTAATTTCCGTATTTAGTGCCACACTGGACAATCTAAATTAAGCATGGCTCTTCTCTCTCTCTCTATTTCACTTCTTACTGTGCATTATACGAGAAGCTCTTTTAAATGTTTATGGTATGCCCAAAAGCCATCTAAGCTTTCAGAAACACACCATAACCCCCAACTTCAGATCTGTGTTATAGAATCGAAGCATCCATGCTATGCACAGTGGGAAAACTATGCAGTCTTTTCTCCCTTTCTAGGCCTAAGTAAACATTAGAGCACTACAGCCAGCAACAACAACTTGTTAGCTGATGAGGAAGGACTCGCATACCTTTAGAGTCTGAAAACTCATGTAAGCTGTACTACAAAACCTATGTCAGTGGATTAAAAAGGTATAACATCGCCTCTCGACAAGCTTTGCAAGTAATTACCATTCGGGAGACGGATAAGACCATCAAATATTCTGAAATAACAGAAGCCCTGTGGCATGAGAACGAATGCATCATTTTATTTTCTTACTGCTTATCTGTCTGCACTGTACGCATTTTGATAAACACTGGGCATGTTGGGCATTTGCAATTCCTTAGTTTGCCAAGTCTAACGTATCCTAATATTATACCAAATGCAAATCAACAAAATATGCAACTGAACAAAAACATGCACAAGAAACTCCACAACATAACAATTTAACAGAAAGCTTCACAGTAAGAAAACATGGGGTGAAGTAAAAAAGAAACTGCAGAAACCAGTCAAACCCAAAGTTATTCGGGATCCTTTGAATGTACAAAGCATATTAGTACTCATAACAGATCTGAAAAGGGACTCATAACTAGCATTAATGCCAAAATTCTAACACTGTAGACTAGACCTTTTTAAGCACGAGAAAAGCAGTGGAGGACATGCCATTAACACATTTTCAGAATATGTCTTTGGACGAAATCTACCCCAGGTTAAGGGACCATATTCTGTACATGAAATCCACAAATACGTACATAAAATGATAACCACTGGGATTACTTCTAAATCAGATATCGTACCTCATCTGGTTGCCTTCCTAATGCCACCTTCAAAGTCATATATTGTCAGATTACTATTTTCTGTACAATGGTATACAATGTGGCACTTATAACAGTAATTATACAATTACTAATTAGTATTCAAAGACAAGCAAGTTGTGACTTGACCATATACAGTGGATAAAAAAAGTGTACACACCCCTGTTAAAATGCCAGGTTTTTGTGATATAAAAAAAAATGAGACCACAATAAATCATTTCAAAACTTTTCCCACCTTTAATGTGACCTATAACCTGTACAATTCAATTGAAAAACAAATCTGTTAGGGGAAAAAAATATAAAAAATAAAAACGTACAATAAGCTGGTTACATAAGTGTGCACACACCCTTAAACTAATACTTTGCTGAAGCACCTTTTGATTTAATTACAGCATTCAGTCTTCTTGGGTACACAGCTGCCATCAATTAAAGAGACTCTGATTAACCCCAAATAAAGTTCAGCTGTCCTAAGAGAATTTTCCTGACATTTACTCAGTTGCCTGCTACAGCAAAAAGTCATGGTTTGCAGAGAGCTTACAGAGCATCATAGGGATCTCACTGTTGAAAGGTATTAGCTAGGAGAAGGATACAAAAAAATTCCACAACATTGGATATACCATGGAACACAGTAAAGACAGTCATCAAAAAGTGGAGAAAATATGGGACAACAGTGATGTTGCAAACAACTAGACGTCCCTTCAAAATTGATGAAAAGACGAGACAAAAACTGGTCAGGGAGGCTGCCAAGACACCTATAGCAACACTGAAGGAGCTGCAGGGATTTCTGGCAAGTACTGGTTGTGTACTACATGCGACAACAATCTCCCATATTCTCCATATGTTTGGACTATGGGGTAGGGTTGCAAGACGGAAGTCTTTTCTTACACAGAAAAACATCCAGGCCCTGCTAAAATTTGCAAAACAATACATCAAGTCTCCCAAAAGCATATGGGAAAATGTGTTATGGTCTGATGAGACGGTTGAACTTTTTTGGCCAGAATTCCAAAAGGTACATTTGGCACAAAAACACTTTGCATCACCAAAAGAACATCATCCTCACGGTGAAGTACAGTGGTGGCAGTTATGCTTTTCATGCTTTGGGGGTGCTTTTCTTCAGCTGGAACTGGGGCTTTAGTCAAGGTGGAGGGAATTACGAACAGTTCCAAATACCAGTCACTTTTGGCCCAAAACCTTCAGACATCTGCTAGAAAGCTGAAGAGGAATTTCACCTTTCAACGACAATGACCCCAAGCATTCATCCAAATCAACAAAAGAATGGCTTCACCAGAAGAAAATTAAAGTTTTGGAATGGCCCAGCCAGAGCCCAGACACAAATCCAATAGAAAATCTGTGGGGTGACCTGAAGAGGGCTGTGCACAAGAGATGCCCTCACAATCTGACAGATTTGGAGTGCTTTTGCAAGGAAGAGTGGGCAAATATTGCCAAGTCAAGACGTGCCATGCTGACAGACTCCTACCCAAGAAGACTCACTGCTGTAATTAAATCAAAAGATGCTTCAACAAAGTATTACTTTAAGGGTGTGCACACTTATGCATCCAGCTTATTGTATGTTTAATTTTTATATTTTTCCCCTAACAGATTTGTTTGCTTTTCAATTAAATTGTACAGGTTATAAGTCACATTAAAGGTAGGAAAATTTTTGAAATAATTTATTGCGGTCTTTTTTTATATCTCAAAAACCTGGCATTTTAACAGGGGTCTGTACACTTTTTATATCCACTGTACCAACAGAAAAAGTCCAGCTGCTGAAGTACCATTGAATGGCCAGACTTGTATACTGAGGAACACAGCAAAATACACAAGAAAAAAATCAGGTATGCTCTTGCAGAACTAAAGAATCAGAAACATACCTGATTTCCCTTGTATTTCATCACAAAAAACAGCAACAGAGATTTTCTTTTCTCCACTGCTTCTCCTGCACTATACTGATGTATTCTGCAAGCTTGGGAACGCAAATCGCATACGCATGCTCAGTACGTCAGTAAACGAGGGAAAATGCAAATGAGCAGTACAGTGCCATTACACAATGATATTATTTAAGAAAGGTAAGCAATTTCTTTCTTAAATAAGGTCATCATATAATAGCAATAATCCATGGGGGGGGGGGGTCACTTCAACAGTAGACATCACTAGAGCAAAGGTTTACATCACCAAGTGGTTAGCATGTGCAAAAATGGGGAAAAGTAGCTGTAGGTGGTTGGAATAATCCATGACTAGATGTGGGTATAATCAGGATTTACCCACAGCCGGTCATGGACTATTGCTTAATTAGTTACTATTTGTGCAAAAATTAGTACTTTAAAATTTTACTATGTAACCAGCTGTAGGGAAAATGGTGCATTGGTCCAATCAACCTAGCTTCAATAAATAGCAGCAAGGTCAATTCTTCTCAACAAGTTTTTACAAAAAGTCAGATTAGTAGCCCAGTGTTGGGTTTACTATAATATAAACTCTAAGCTGACTCATCTTCAGGTATGCTTGCCTACTACAAAATAACTTAGCAACTCACCTTCACACTGACTAGCTACACTAGATGCCATGCAATAGATCTGAACTCAGCCTACAAACAAGTTATCAAACTGCCCGCCTTAGGTAATACACACACACTATGGCCTGAACAGTCGTTTGAGAAGTTGCTTTTGTGATGGAACTGTATGCAGAATTAAATCATTACTATACACAAACTAGAATTTCAATAACAAGAGGTGATGGCATAAGTTCTCCCATGGATTATCCTGTACAGCTCTTCTAGACAAATGGGATGAACACTGTTGAATTATAAAGTAATTCATTGAGCTATTAGGTTGGGCTCTTAAAGGTCCCAGTTGTATCTTAAGAATAACTGCATGCGGGAGAGGATAAAGAACAAGTGAATTACATCACCTACAAAAGTAATATTAACTAAAATAAGTAATGAAGTAAAAAAAATTTAAACAAAATGCTGAAGAGTTTTTAGAAATTGGGGACCCTTCAGAAGACCTAATCTCTAACTTGAGGAGTTTACAGTAACTGAAATCTAGTTTCGCTCTACCACTAATGGCTGCATAGAAAATATAAATGGCAAAGTTGTTCAATACAAAACTAAACTAAAACAGTGGTAGAAAATATGTTGTACAAATACTACAACTATCAGTAGAATCATATATTTAAACAAATGACAACGCACTGGCAAACATTAAACAGTAATAAATCATCTTAAGTTTTGTGCAGCTAATTTCAAATAATCTACATTTTTAATTATACCTGAAGTACAACGCTAACCTCTTCTGATGGTTAAAAAAAGCAGAACAAATTCTGTCAGAAACACGTAACACTACCTCATTTTATATCTGTTTATACAGGTAGGGAGGTACTGCTACAAAAAACTTATGCAAGTCCAAACTCAGTCTCCTGAAGACTACATACATCTCTGGGTTTGGTTGTGAACATTCTTCCATACTGCTTCCAGACATCCATTTACCTGAATGTAGGACTTGCTTTCAGTGAAGTCTGTACAAACAGTCATTGTAAAGAAAAATGGAGGTTTGTGTCATCTGGTCAAAAACTGCTCACCTAATTCAGAGATGGCTGACTGCTGGAATGGCTTCCGTTCTTCCACTTAAGGAACTAGGCCCACTGTGCTACATCCACCATCAAACAGTAAGCATGTCCTAAACTGTTTTACAGACACTGTTTTGGTGCACGTGCACACAGACCACAAGCTTACAGTGTCACACACACAATGTAGAAGTGAATAGCATGTTCCCCAACTGGGTCACATGGCCACATTTCCAGCATTATAGTTCCTGTCCAGACAGTGGGTTAAGCAAATTCAACAGGATTCTGGGAGGGGAATCTCTCTGCATCAGGTCTTGATGACAACCAACTGAAATTGGAACAACTAAAAGTATTAATCGGAAAATACATATACATCAATACATACTCTAATACTCCTACTTCTGAGTATACACCATTCCATAGATTTATGCACATTCTTGAGCAGACTAATCAGTGAATGAATGTAAGTACACTATTATAACATAGTACTTCACACTGAGTTAGCAAAATGGATTCAGACAGAGAACAAAATCTTAACTGCCCAGATTTTGTTTCATTTAGGACAATGCAGTAAGGGCAAGCCTCCTGTGTCCACAACTTAATATTACAACATTCCGAATGCAAAAATTCAGACAAAATGTCATTTTTCAATCTTAGAGTCATTTCAATGATTTGAGCTACCATCATAATGTACGCATGCTTCTAATACCTGCATGTTTGTTGCAAGTGCTTGTGCATGTGGACTGCATCTTATATGGACTATCTGAGCTACAATTACTCAGTACTGTGACAGATCCCATTGGAGTTTACTAGTTATAAAAGGTCCTCCTACTAGATGGCTAAATCTGGCACTACTCAAAACCACAGATAATCAAGTCTACAATGCAGGTGTTTACTAGGATTTACTTTACATTTGTTGGGTACAGGGCAATGAAACAGGTGCATCTGTTAGCAAGTGACTATGTACACTACAGCTGCCAATTTTCTCTTCTACTGCCTCCCTAGTGGCCAAGTCTCTTATAAGAACTGTAAAACATGCACGATACTGTGATTACATCTAAACTATGAAACACAAATGAAGCAGAAATGATTATTAAAGATAAAGCTGCTTACATTAAGTTGTACACTAGTTTGTACAGCAGGCACTCTTGGCATGGCATCATATAGTGATGAGACATAGGTAATGATGGACTTTTCATCAGGATTTGGTACATCAACATCTAAAACACAGGAGGACAGAACAGGCAATGAAAACAACAACAAACGTGCAAATGCACATGTAAACTTAAAATACTTCAGAACAGCATCAAATATATACATCTTATTTAAGACTGACAGTAACAGCTATCACAATGTTTCAGCCATTTGTTAAACTATTGAAAAAATGCTTGTAGTTCACAACAAACGTGCACAGTGTCTATTACTACTAATGTCATGCAGACAATTACAGATATCAATACACTTTCTGTTGCTAAGACGGATACCCATTCACTCTCACTGCTGTTTTGTTCAGAGCTGTTCTGCATTGACATTTGCCCATGGTTACTCATGTCTCATTACAGTTTACCTTCTGTTGGAAACACACAAAACTGGATGACAGTAAAGGTAAAACAAGCAATCCCCCTCCCCCCAATCTGTGCAGCTTTAGGTGTGGTAGGGGGTAATCTTCAGACAGAAATGTGAGGCCTGTACTATGTCTTGGCAACAGGGCAGTGGACTGAAATCACACTAGGCCGGTTCTGTCATTAAAGTCAAGAAATATGAAAGCCCTTACCCTTACATACCAGTGTTCTGCTTACAGGTCACTGCATTCTAAGAAGTTTGATTTAGGAGTCCTCTTCCCCCTCCTTAGAGCAGCACTGCCTCCCATCTCCTACCCACATATTGTCCAATTTTCAGCATGACTACAGGAAATGGCTTGTCTTCACCATTATATTCCCCTGTCCCCCCTCCAATGAAAGGCAGGAAAGCAGGTACAGCCTCAATATTCCTCCCCAAACCAGGCCCTAAAGGTGTCCAAGCCACCATCTAAAACATGGTCACAGTCCAGGTTTTATCCCTCTGTGTCAATGGAAACAGTTACAAATTTTTACAATTTATGTAACTTTAGGCTCATTCATTGGCAGCAAACAAACCAATAAAAAACTACAATTAGCTATTCTCATAACATTTTCATATATGTAAGCAGGCTGCAATACCTAAAACTGCTTATTGTAATTACATTTAACATTGACAGTATGTTTGGGATACAGAATCCAACATTTTTTTTGTAAAGTTGGGGGAAATGACTCTGGTTATATGAAAAATCACTGTTACTGTTAATGCTAGGATGTGGGCTAAGATAAGATACAGGATCCAACTTTTTTTAATTAAGGGGAAAATGATCCAGCTTACATGTGGAATTATGGTTAATTAGTGGTCTAATATGAGATAAGTGAAAGGAGCCAGACATTTTTATTTCAATTAAAGGCAAATGGCCCTGGTTATACACATAATTATTTTTAATTATGCTATGTGGTCTTGAGGGACAACTGCTCCTTGTGACCTACTAAAGATTACTTGTATGATTGCATTTACAAGTTATTTAACTGAGTTTCAATTTTATAGACTCGTACAAGCTCTCATGTTTCATCATCTAACTAGCAAGATTGTCACATACTTCAAATATACTCCTCTACGTTTTATCTCAGAGTGAGTATGAATCTGGTAATTAACAGGATAATTTACAGTTTGACTTACTCAACAATAGTGTGTAGATACCTCTGAAAATTGGGAGGAAATGTGTGAGTTCAACTGGTGCTTCATGGTTTCACTGTAACTTTCCATCTCATTTCTTTATTCTCTTGACAATGTGCCCAGAAAGATTTGCCTCCAACATAATTTTGTTAATAGTATTAAAGTATTAACATTTGTTTGCATACAAACTATGTAATCAACACAAGAGTGAAATCATAAAACAAATGTGTATTCGTAATTTCAGCCCCCTGGTCAGCATTTCACTTTTTGAGTAATTGTCAGCAATGAAGTCAACACCGATGGGAGTGATGTATTAGAATCAAATGAAACATTACATGAGCATACATCAAGCTTACATTTCACAGATCCCCGTATAATATTAGTCAGGGGTTCTTTAAGAAAGAACACCACTAACGCAGTTTGTAAACTTATCTGTTTTACGGTTACTCGGTCATTACACTTCTACAGAAACTTCAAATATTTTTAATTATCACTTTTACTGTTGTTTTCTGAAAGGTCAATCTCCTCTCGAGTGTTTGCTCTAAAATCAGAATATACACTCTACCTCATCAAACTTGCATTTAAATGTTAATCATTTGGTAAATGGATACCATTTTTGGCAATTATTTAGGCCACATGGGCAAAAGCCATATTACAGAGAAAACAGTAAGCACTATGGGAGGAAACCTAAGTACACAAAAACATCCTGTAGCTCCTTGTGCATATAATTAGCAATAATAATAATAAAAATAACAATAATACTCCTATTTGTTAGCCAGGTAGGGCCACTGAACACACAGTCCATCTTCAGGGGTGACCTGGAAGCAATGTCTAGTTAAGGGACTCAATCAAGGTCACACAGGAGGCAAGTGAGGCCTAAGAAAATCAAATGCTGTACCACAGGAAGTGCCACTCTAAGAATTGGTGGGTAATGGAGGAAAGGATCAAAGAAAACCTTTTGTTCAAAGGGATTGAAAATGCATCCACTGCTGGGGGTCTCCTGCAAGGGTCTCTAGCGGAGAATAATTTGCTCTAGTGAATTCTCTGAGGAAGCAAGCAAGTTCGTTTCCAGGGTGCTACAAAGTATAATGGATTTCTGGAAGTCCTCCAAGTTCTGCTTCCATCCCTGAGGACTGGATCTGTATCTACTCGGATCTACTGAGATACTCTCAAAAGACATCCTGTATTTATAGGATGAAATAAACTGTGCACTGCAATCTTTTTTTGGGGGGGGGGGCAAAACTAGTCTGCACATCGGTGTCCGGGATGAGACCCAGGATGGAAGGGAGTGAAACTTCACTTCTAATAGTTCAGGGACATGCTCAGGTTGGTGAAGCAATAAATGCAGTGTTTCAATCCCCGATCAATTCTTCCTAGGACTTTACTTGAATTAGAGGGTCATCCAGGAATAAAAGGGTTTAAATGATTCTGACCCTGATGTAGGCAAAAAAATGGAGTAAAGCACATTACAAATGCACTTGCAGCAGTGGACAGCCGGAAGCGAAAGGAAATGAACTGGAAGTGCTCTACTCCTTCCACAAATACGGGATATTTTCTGTGTTCCTTGAAAATGAAGAATGGACATAAAAGATGCTTACTTACTTATGAGACCATGAACAGTAAGCATAATAAACTTGTGCATAAATAGAAAATTAAAATATCAAAAGACCACAAGAACTCGCAGATGAAAAAATAATAAAATATGAACCGGATAAAACCACAAATAACTTTAATAACTTATAACAATGTAAGCGCTTTCATTCTACACAGAATTGTCTGAAGAAGTTGTGTGCGTAGAATGAAAGCACTTACCTTGTTATAAGTTATTTGTGTTTTTAGCAGGTTCATTTTTTATAAACAGAAATTGTGTAGTCTGGACTTGTCTAAAATGGGTCTTCAGGGTCTATCTTTTCTGATACCAGGAATAACCTGGAAACCAATCACTCTCCTTCCCCTGATAGAGGACAATGTTTCATTTAAGACAGACCCTGTTAGAGCCATTTGGTCGGGTGGAAGAGAGACATTCCGTGAAAGGGGGGAAGGGATTTGGATTCAGTCTTGTAAACTCTATATACGAGTTTCCTTCACCTAGGAAAGCTCAAACTACTATGTTATGAAATGAAGGTAGACTTCTTTTGCTCTTTCAGACTTACTCACTTATTTAAGGCCCCTGCAATTCACCAAGAAAACCACACCCCCAGATGGCATTCTACCTCAGGGACTTGCCATGAAGAGAGACCAAATAAATATTGTGATGGTAGATACAAGCTTGGAGGACAGAAAAGGTCCTGGAAAGTTAGTGGAATAAGGGAATGAGGGAATAAAAGCAGCAAAATAAAATAACCCCCCCCCCCCCCCAGAGGAAACTCCGGCATACATAACCTTTAGTATGTGGTGATGAATTTCAGCTGCACTAGTTTTCCAGTTGGTCTTGTATATCTATTATCTTCTCCCTTAGGAAGCAAAGTTAGCCTTTTGATATGCCTGTCCCCATGGCCAATACTCTAAATGTGGATATCAGTGGTACAGTTAGGGCTAAAACCACTAGGACAGTGGAATAGTAGGACTGTTTTTTTACAGATAAGTAGCAGTTTTTTTTTCCTGACTTCACCAGTTTTGATATTATTTAGCCATGAAGAGAGTGAACGTTTTCCATTCCCTCTCACAAATCCCAGGTAAATATTCTAGAAAGATTTTACTTAACCTGTACAGAACTCCGCTAGAGACTTTTTAGACCACAAAATCCTAAAAAGTGTTGTATTTCCTTGTTTTCTACTAGTTTTCAACCCATCTATGGAAATTCCCTCCCTCAGTGAGCTCCTTCGACTAGGTGGGCATCTCCTATGAGGCACATAAATGTAGGGGTCTGCCAGCAGGAAGCAATAAAGTACAATGATTTAATGTGCTGGGCTATACAGCAGAAAACTTGGACTTGAAAAGTATCAGCCCCTACACAGCAAACGGTTCAACTTCCTTGCATTAATATTATGTTCAGCAAAAATATCAAAGATCCGAACACACTATATTTTCTCTTTTTGATTTGCATTTACACTCCAGAGTCATTTAATGTATTTCTGATATAATCTGTATAAACCTAAAATATCACTTGTTCTAGAAAGTGCTTCATGCAGTTTACCTTCAGGGTCAAGAAGGCGGTCAACGCCAAGTTCCCTTTCTGCCACGGTGAAAGCCTGATCCAGGTTTTCCAAGTTGGACTGCCTGTAAACCTTCTTCATATCAATATACATTGGTCTAGAGGAATAAAAGAGAATATATAAGACTGCAGCATACATCAATTCTGAAATAACAAAAGAATAGTATTAAAGCACAAAACAAAGAGTTTATCCCTTCACTATAAGGGAATGTCATTCAGTCACATGACTGACCTAATAGCTCAGCATGTACTAAAGATCAGGATTCATGTCACATGATCTGAATAGATAATTGTACACAATACCAAGGGGATCTGCAAGGATACCACACATCACTGACTTAATTCTAACAGAAGCAACAGAAAGCACAATACCAAACACAGGACTGAACATGACCATGTGAGCACAAGTATTCACAGAGCTTTTACACCATATTTTTAATATACTTGCCTTATCTTGAGTACACAACCACTGAAACAGGCAACCAAAGCAAACTCTCATTAACTGTTCACGAAGCTCAACCCTGCTGTGCTCCCCATTTAAATTCAAGGAAAACTGGCAAAATGTATCCCTATTTACTCTGAGGTGGTACTTGTATAAACACCTTGAAATGCAGGTATCTGGCATTTTTATAGCAACAATGTGTCTTCAGTTTCTCCTTAGGCCGATTTATACACTCTCCTGTGAATGCATTGATTCTTGGCTAAAGTAACAAGATATTTGATTTTTTTTTCAACCCTAAAAGGATGGCACCAAACAAAAAAGTACCTATCTCATACAAAAATACTTTTATCATGAGCAGTGATCTTCACATGTACATCTATATGCATATGATCAAGTAGGGTAAACCAGTTCTATTGACATAAAGGAATATAGCCCTGACTATATCCTGGATGACTTAAGGTCAATTATCAGTTTAGGCATTTACTGGACATGATACAGGGATGACAAACATACCTTTCCTTGGGGATGAATAGATTGGGACTGTCCAGTGTCACAATTCTTTCAAGGAGGGGGTGAAATTACAAAGGGCATCTCATGTAAATGTTCAGCCAGCAAGCCAGGAATACAGCATGCCTCATCACGGGTTCATGGGAGGTAATACAGATTGTACCCTGTGCAGTGGAGAGGTTAAAGCCATAACAAATACTCCAGCTTTGCTGGGATGCTGCTAAGAGCACAAAAGCACCACTAAGACTACTTGCATGATACCCTCTCTGGCCCTGTCTCTCCCTGACTATGGGATACCTGGGGAAGGGGGACACGTGGGTCTGACTGACAGGGGAAGGCCTGATAGCAATTTTTGCTGCTGCATCTGCTATCATATCACCTTGTTTGCTGCCCATCCACCCCATCTCCCCATAGCTGCCTTCCTTAACATAAAACACCAAAAGACAAGCCCCACTGGATAGGGGAGATAGTCACATGGTGAGGTGGGGGACGGAGAAACCAACGGAGTAGGGGAAACAAGCAAAGGGGCTGAAAGGTTCGACGGGGTGAACTTTCAGGTCAGTATAATCCTCAAGTACCAAAGCTGAAGGAGATCACACATCTGGGGCAGAAACCATACTTGTTCTGTTGTAATGTAGAAGCATGTTTGCCACTTGGCTTCAGCTCATACCTTGTTGGTACAGTAGAACATATGTGTACCTTAGTTATGTGCAGTCTGGCCATGGTGGGGGGAAAGCTAATAAAGTGTGGATGAGCCTACGGTGAGCTCTGCATTATGTAACACCTTTTGGGGGTACATTTTAATTGTGTCCATGCATGATACAGCATTCTGTATGTAATGCAAAAATAATTAAATAGCTAAAACAAGCATGTCAGCACAGTACTTACAACAGTGAGTGACACTGCTTAACAGTGTTTGGTTTTCTGATTTGGTTTTAAGTTGGGGTTCTTTACATGCTGTCGTGTAATTTTTTTTTTTTTTTTTTTTGCTGGTACCTTTGTTTACTCCCACAGCCAAAAGGCATATGGGAATGTGAAACTGGTGTTGCTCAAAACAGTCGGTAACTGCTCAGGTATACATGAAGCATACGTCCTGCTATGGACTAACATTCCATCCAGAATAAGCTTCCTGTATTTTATCCATTGCTGCTGGCATAGACTCCAGCTTTCCATGACCTTCAACTGGTCAGTGGACACTGAGAATGGATGAGTATAACACACAACAAAGCACATTCCTGAAATGGTGAAATTCCAACAGTACATAAAAGACTTCTTATGGAACATATTTGAGAACAGACAATTTACTCGAGAACTAGCATTTTTATACTCGCTACATACATTACTAGTGGTTTATATCACTTATTGTACTCCACTTTGCATATCACCATACCATATAGAAAATGAGTTTCAATATCAAAAGTATAGCTCTACAAAAATGTCATACAAGTGGAACTTTGTTATAATGCTTGAAATTTGTTCATACATGTCTACATTTGTCACATACAAACTTTTCCTCAAGAATAATTTTGACCAGACTACGCATACACTATGCGTAGATGTGACATTATTAGCACACACAAGGTGTTTGAACTCCAAACTATATGAATTTTGGAAGACACATGCAAACCACCAATTCCTTTCTTCTTACACAAGGAAAAATAGGATGGAATGTGGAACAAAAGCACAAACAGAACACTGATGCTAAGGCAATCAGCCACAGATTGGCTAACTGATGCTCATGATCAGACTTGCACAGTGATGGTGCTTGGCGTGAGACAACGATACAGGTAGTTAGGTAGGATGAGTGATACTAAAGGATAAAAGTAAGCAACAGGAGATGCAGGGACAACGGGATGAGTGTATGGTAGTGGGCATCAGTATCTCACTTGCAGCGCAAACAGAATGCTCCCCATTTTCCCATTTCCTACTACGTTTGCCCCTGCCTACTACTATGCTTTCCATTATATAAAATAATTTCCCCTGTATAACTCCTTACACTCCACTCACTTATGCAGCATTTTCCCTGTATAACTCCTTACACTCCACTCACTTATGCAGCATTCAATATTGTCTACTTACTTACTAAATCAATTTATCTATTTATTCCTGCCTTGATTTCATCTCTTCTCTCTTACTCCACAAAAATGAGAGAGAAGAAGACTTCAGAAAAGGCCACACTATCTGCAAAATATCACCCAGGCCCCAAGACTTTCATAAATTCCTTTGTTTTACTATACAGCTCTCCAGCCACTGAAATAATATAGCTCTACACCAACTTAGGCTCATTTTTACATTACAGAAAACAAATGCAACCATAAGAACCAAATCACCACTTACCCCTCACGCCCCACCACTGACAGTCTGGACATCCCTAGAGCTTTCCTTCTACTTTCATTACAAGAAAAAAATACACCGTCACATCTTGAATAAGCCACAGTCCCCTGGGAGATGACGTATACACAGTTCTCTAGAGGTGCAATCATTTCTGATTTGGACAGAGTGAGGTTCAGTGTATCGACCCCTTGCTATCACCCCCAAACCTATCAACTCAAAAATCCACATGCCAGCCTTCCTAAAGGAGAGAGGTTATGATTTTGGTATCAAATGGAGTGTACAAAGAATATTTTTCCACCCCTTTGAACAAATGAATCAGGAACTTGGAAAAACTCATGCAGAAGGGCACAGAGCTACACCACCAAAAGTGCAGCAAACCCTGTTACAGACCATCTTCATTGTAAACTCCATTGCTTTTTTCTGATCAATATGATAATCATTAGACTACTGTCAGCATATTCTGTCAGCCAAGAGCTAACTTGTTCTGTCCAGAAGTCAAAATACGGGTTGACTGATGAAATTTTGCCCTGTACCACACTACAAACTAAGTGAGCAAGAAATACTCTGAACTAAGCATTGCTTGCTGTTTTAGAAGTTTTAACTCTTTTGCAGACATCAGCTAAAGGATATGTTCAATTTTTACGAGGTGCATTTCCAGTTCAGTTTCATAAAATACAGCTGGTTTTATCAAATTTGTCAGAGAAAGTGTATCATGAAAACCAAATCATGGAGAAAAGAGAAAAAAAAAAAAAAGGAAATACTTCAATTAAAATATACAGGCAAAACAATACATTGCCTTGGATTTTGAAGTGTAACAGAGATGAAAATGTTAAAAATGCATTTTTGTCTTCATCATAATATTTTAAAGTCAGTTCACAGACATCACTGCACTGTCTTCTGACAAGCCAAACAAGATTTATCATTCTGATTTCAGGATTTAAATTACTGTTTGCACTTTACAATGCTCTGACTTGGCTACATTTGGCTTAATTAGCTAACTAAACCCACCATCACAAATTTGGCTTAATTAGCTAACTAAACCCACCATCACAAATCATACTCTTGGAACAGATATTTCTGCTATTCGTTCTACTGGCTTTATAAGGTGGTGGGCTGTAGGAGCCATCTTGCTTCACATGCTGGTTAAGGATATACATGTCTTGTATATTCCGATCATGCTTTGTTGGCTCTTATATAGAATACCTGGTTTCAGAGCATATATACTAAAACAGCTGGGTGTCCCAGTGATGCAGTGGTCGACATTGTCACCTCACAGTAAGAGGTTCTCCAGTTCGATTTTTGGCTGGGATGCCTTCTGTGTGGAGTGTGCATGTCCTCCCTGCATTCGCATGGGTTTCCTCCATTAACTCTGGTTTCCTCCCACTTTCCAAAGTCATGCATCTGGAGCATTTCTCCCCGGGTCTCCGCTGAAAATAGGCTCTGTTCTATTTGGACTTTTCAAGTCAACAAATGTTAAATATATAGTCTCTACAAGACTGCACAACTGCAGAGCAAGTACACTGATCTGAAGCACTGAGGCTGCAGTGGTCCTGGGCCACCTCCCCAAGTTAGCCCTGCACAGCTCTAAACACATTTTTCTCTCTGCTGTAGCAAAACAAATTGTGACATAAGAAGTTACAGAAAACAACCTTCAGTGTACAGCCAATAGGAAATTTGATCAAAATGAGGCTAAGGGTAGAGAAGTCAAATAGCCTAGATGACAATGTCCAACAATGTTAAAATGTCCAAGACTCCAAACATTTCTAAAGCAATTCCAACATTATACTCGCATGTCATACTTGCTGCTAAGAGTTAACATGCAGCAATTTAAATTTATTTACACTTGGGGCACCTCACCTAAAAAAGTTCCCAATGCCATGACATCAGAGTTATCACTAGAAGGAGAAAATAAACAGATTATGCCAATGGGCGTGTGTGTGTGCTATTTTTCCAGTGCATTTCAGACTCTAAGCACAAGTGATTAAGTGGGAAGGAATGATCAAGTAACTGTCTGCCAAGTTAGAATTTAGTGTAATAAATCACAAAGAAGTTAGAGAGACAAAAAAAATCTGCTTTGGTATGTAAGAACATCTGGAGTTTTTGACACAAAGTATTCAGAGAATGTTCATCTTTATTAATCAAACTAACCTTGAGTGGTTTATGGTTTAGAAAACAATGTACCCTAACAAAATCAGGTAACTTGATACCCCCTCAACCTTCACCGAATGTTCCTTCCTGTTCAAACCGTTCTGAGTACCACCCTCACATCCCATAGCACCACAGGGACCTTACAGACACTGTGAAGACATGCTAGTTACCTTTGTAGTCACACTTGCAATACAAAAATCATAGTACGTAGTTGTACTGTCTTTACCAATCCTATATCTCTTTACAGTGATGTTCCATGTAATGTGCTATGTCTTTTTTAACATTATTTTACTATTACACTTGCCCCTTCAAACTCTTAAAAAACAGCACAGGAGAAGTGCTGAACTACAGAAGAGATATGCTGGGTGCTGCCTGAATGCCTTGTATTCCATTATTGGTATTGGTGCACTTCCATTTCACACACACACCATTTGCAACTGTCCACAAACATAAAAACATACTACTGTTTTACTCCCAAGGTGCCCTGTAAAGGAAGCTAAGTACAGTAGAGATAAAACTGTTTAGATGGTAACAATGTTTTTGCTTAGCAGTCAGTACTCAACATTTAATTAGGTGAAATAATACAATTTGTCATTGGAGTGATTACTGAGATGTAAACTATTACAATTAATTAAAAAAAATGAGAAAAGGGGATCAAAGCAGTGTGGGAAGTAAAAGTCGGCAAAATGCAAGACCTAAACAAATAAACAGCAACAAAACATTCTGTATAATGCAGTTTGAAAATGGTTGTTTTAGGCCGTATGACAAAATGCATTTTTCCAAAAATTCCACAGGCTATCATAGCTCTTTTTTGCCTCCTTTTTTTTTTTTTAATATATCACTTAATAATGTTATGATAAAGCTCAAAGAAAATTCCTAAACAATAAGAATAAAAATACACACAGTAATGCTTTAATATATGAACTTCTAAAGAAAACACTACAAAAAAAAAAAAAGCAGCAACTAAATACATATGGTTCTAATAAAACACTACATTAAGAAACAAACATTACAGAGTAAGGGTTTAACATGCATAATTCTAAGGAATGAAGCTTGCACATTATACTGGTGAGGTATACATGAGCATAGCCAGGAGACAGTAAGGTGCTGTTTTAATTGGGTTTGAAGGGTTTTATTTTTTCTGTTTTAGTGGAAGTGGCAACTTGTTCCAAGGTTTGGTGACATAACTGGTGTATACAGTAATTCTTGCAGCACTGTTTGACTTTACGGTTGCCACAAGATTTTCACTACAGCATGGCTCTGTGTGTGGTGAATACTGCAGAAGGATGTTGGCAGTTATTATGGTTGTAGATAAAATTATGGGCAATGACTAGCTGGGTGTAGATCAGGTGTTGTGGTAGTTCTGACCAGTGTAATTGTTATAAGGCGAGACTGTAGTGAGCCCTACATCAGAGGTTTGCAGCACATGTTGCTACTTTGTTGCAACATGCCTTTAATATTATTTGCCGTGTGGTTTGTAAGTTTGTAAATATGTTTGACAAAGAGTGAGGGAAGGAGGTAAGACTGAGCAATGTTTTTCCTGGTTACATTAGCTTTTTGATGACTAGCTACATCATGTGCTGAAATTTCAAATTTTCATCTAATGTTACACACAGTAGTTTTGTGCAGTTACATTTTCTTTGGTAGTGTAAGTGGCTGCTGTAATATTAAAAAGAGTGTTTGAGGGCAGAGAATTGTTTGGTGTAGATAACATTTATTTGCCTTCCTTAAGAGTTAGGAGCAGGCTTTCATGGATTCAACATAGGGACACGATTCTTGGATGACTGGAGTTTTGTATGACTTCTTGCAGTGCAGAGGAGGCTGGCGTTATCAGCATACTACATGAAGGTGGCTTGTTTAGCAGCCGACTGAAGCTTGTTTCTAAATATATTGAATAGAAGGGGGCAAGAACTGAGTCTTGGGGATGCCTACAAGAACTGGAAGGAAAGTTAAGAAGGTGTGTTGGCAGTGTACAGCATGCTGTCTGATGCGAATCTGACTACTGAACCAGGACAGAGCAGGTTGGAAGAGGCATAGGAGAGTCCAATCAGTAGTTTAGAATAAAAAAAAGTGTGAAATGATATGGACAAGACAAGCAAGATGGAGGAGACCAAGTGACCTGCATTCTAGGATGACTGTGTTGGTGAAATGCAGGAGGGCAGTTGCGGTGCTCTGACTTGGATGAAAGCTATAATGGGTTTGTGAGAGGACAAAGTCAGCAGTGAGATACCTGAGGAGCTTTCTGTGAACCCTTTTCTCTAGGATTTAAAAAAAAAAAGTTTTGTAATAGGGCAGCTGGTAGAGAATTCTGTTGAATTTCTGCCTTTGTGAAGGGGTGTGATATAGGTCCACCCTGAGAGTTAGTATAAAGCTCTGCAATGAAACAATTAATAAGAATGGAAAGTGAGTAGGCTGGTGGATCTGCTGCTATTCTGATGTATTCACTTTGAAGAATATCTGCAGCGAAGCGTGACATTTTGAAGATGTCTTTTCATTGTTAAAGCAGGGACATATTTTAAGGAGAAGAATGTTGAGGTCATTTAGCAGAATAAGTGGTGTGGAGTAGAGGCAGCATTGTCTTTGACAAGAGATACAACTGTTTTGGATGAAGTGCTTGCTGACTTGTGTGGCAATGTCGTTGGTGTTATTAATTTGATGGAGTTGTCTGTGATGTCCTGAAGAACTTTGAGTTATGTTGGTGTTTTTCTTGGAAGTTACTGTCATTTTTTCTGTCTGTTTTAATATGGGATTAGATACAGTTTGTAAGATGTGACCAAACATCAAGAAGAAGTACCACACAAAAAAGAAGTTTGAATTTTTTACTCCACCACTGGTAGCTCAGCCAGGAATGGCCGAGGTACCAGTGGTGGAGTAAAAACTTCAAACTTCTTTTTGGTGTGGTCCTGCTTCTTGCTGTTTGGTCACAGTTTGTAAGATGTCTGAAGTTTCACCAGTTGCTCTAACGTCTAAATACCTATTTCATTCACTGCATTTCCCACTACATACAATGTACATGTACAATGAA
>NC_056732.1:1362801385-1362933885 GCF_019279795.1 Protopterus annectens | reverse complement strand
TACAAGGGAAAACAGGCAAAGGCCTTATTTTCCCATAAATGG
Organism: Protopterus annectens; assembly: GCF_019279795.1. Lineage (NCBI taxonomy): Eukaryota > Metazoa > Chordata > Ceratodontiformes > Protopteridae > Protopterus > Protopterus annectens. Next base: position 1,362,933,843 of record NC_056732.1, on the reverse strand, counting down.
GATACTGTACATTAAACATTATTTTTCTTGTTTGCTGAAGAGGAGGGTCCCAACTTGGAAAAGCCTATTTACAGTGGAGATCAGAGAAGAAAAACTTAAGACCACAAAGTTTATCGACAATTTTACAAAACATTCTTTCAGATACAGAAATTAGTGTGTGTGTGTGTGTGTGTGTGTGTGTGTGTGTGTGCGTGTATGTATGTATGTATATATATATATATATATATATATATATATATATATGTATGTATGTATGTGTGTGTGTGTGTATGTGTGTGTGTGTGTGTATGTATGTATGAATTTTACAATAACAGAAAATAAGCAGTAGGCCCTGGTTTGGCACCCATGTCTCATGGACACAGGTAACCTGTAAATGTTTCATCTCCCAGGCCCTAGCATGTAAATGTTTCATCTCCCAAGTCCCTGCTTACACTTCTCAAGGTATCAGAACTTGTTAGAGATTTGGGATGCATGGCTACGCTTAAAAAGGCCCTTGTTGTCCTATGATCCTATGAATATATAGCCGTGTTGGGGGTGCAAAAGGTAGCACACACACACCTTTGGTGCAAAAGGCTATGGGTTCTATTCCCATACCAGGTAGATGGATTGCTGACACTGCAGTGCAGCATAAGGGGGTGTTACACTGCTGTGCTGGCTTTCCTTCGGATAAGACAGTACACTGAGGTCTCATCTGCCTGAGCTGGTGATAGTTCAGGCAGATGTAAAAGTTCTCATGGCATCTATCAAAATGAACAGGGTAGGTTACATGACACCCTGGTGAAATTTCGCCTAGAATTATAAATACCACCTCAGGTCTTCCCTGAAAGGAGGCCAATAGCTTAGAAGGACAAATAAAAATAAAACCTGGAGAAAGTTGTGATTTCAAGGAAGTATCTGGCAGACCACTTTGACATCATCAGGGCAGACCTGCGATTTCAGCCAGGCATGCCAACTCAAATCAAGACGGTCAAAGAAGATGAAGTTCTAAAATATGTCATCTCATGATATCATAACTGCATTTTGCCAAGGGACCATCAAGCCTGTCAGCTGTTTTATTCAACATGGTGAGCTTAATTTTAACCTTTCTCTCCAGAGCTTTAATTATTTTCATTTTATTAACCAGGACTGACAGACTGCGCTCATAACCTCCTTTTCAGCAGTAGCCCAGGAAGAAAGCCTCTACTTACAAAAAAAGACAAATATGGTGTTGCATACACAAGTAGTAAGGAAATCTTAATCATCATTCAGGTTTAACATGAATACAAAAAGCAATCAGTTAGATTTTTACATATAAACTTATTATAGACATTTATCAGATTCTCACATAGAAATAAATTAATATATTCATTTATGTATGTGTGTTTGTGTGTGGGCGAGTAACATGGGTCTACTGAAAAATAATGAATGATCCAAATAATGATGCTCACAAGACCATCCACAAAAAGGTCACCTTGGTGAATGTCGGCATGCTATTACACATGTGCAGAGCAGAACAAACTTTTTAAAAATAGCCTTAAACATAATGTTTTTGCAAGACGGCAAGCCCTACTGCACCCCCCCCCCACACCCCTGGCTAATTACATATACTAACTCCTCGATTGCACAATCTCAGGGAAAGTGCACATTTCCCTAACCTGAGAATTGTGCAATCTCACACACCTGGCAACCATCTGTGTAGTCAACTAAAATCTTGTCAGCTTAACAGATGTCAACCAAAGGGGGATTTGATTACATTCACTTTGTCATATATTTAGATATAGACATTGATACAGCTACACAGACAAAACTTACACAAACTAATACATATACATTTCTTTTGAGTACCTTCAATGTTAACAATGTCTGACAATGTTTGCAGATGTTTTTATCACTATATGGCTAGACATTAAGAAGCATTAGGACTGTGAAAGGGTGGTAGCACTTTGATACTTTAAAGTAAGTACAGAAAGGAATTATCAGTTTTTTAAAAATTGTTTACTGTTAGATTCAGATCTGACTTCCACAGGATAGAGTTCCACTGTTTAGCACCTCTTGCACCTGATACAAAACACCCTAGTATACGTTAGTGTGGGTCTAGCAATTTAGAGCTTTTACTGTGGAGGAGGAAGTATATACATTCTTGCCCTATCAACTGAAAATTATTAACTTCCCTATGAGACAGCAGAAGACTTAAAGGAGCCTCTTTTGTCAGATCTGCCATCACAGCCACAATCCTCAGATTCACATTACGGGTCCAACACAACATGATAGAGCCTATGCATCTAGATGCTCTGAAGTATCCTTAATGTCCTGCAGCTGAGGAAGAACAGGATCTATTCAGGGGCTGTGGTGGGGTAGCTTTGCTGCATTTAGAAGAGTACTTTTTTTTTCCTTAAGAGCACCATTATGTACCTTCAATGAAAACCCTTTAATAAAGGTTCACAGTCTCATTAGAATGTAATGCTCTCTATAGGAAAATGTGAAGAGTCTAAAGATGGATTCTCACCCTTGGTACTACAAACATTTGGGGATTATGTGACAGAAATACAGTATTCCTCCTCCTCCCCCTCTTAGAATCCTCCTCCTCCTCAGAATCCTCCTCCAAATCCTCTCAGGAAAAGTAAGGACAACATCTCAACTTGGCTTAGTAAAGCCAGAGGTGGAAGGTTTAGTTGACATTACTGAGGAAAATGGCATGGTGAGTACCTGCAGTTGCTAAGAAGCTACCATTTTTTAAAACATCTTTATTAAACATAACATCAAAAAAAAAGTTATGCAGGTACATATAGTTTAACAGAAAAGAAAACAAACCATACTAACATTTCCCTTGTTACTTTCACGCAGTACACAATAACAATTTTCATTCACTCGAACATCACATAAATTGCTCAGTTCCTGCCTCCCCTTAAATTTCACTCCTCCTCCTGAACACTGTTCTGCATGCATTATTCCCACAAATTCCATTTATTTTTATACAGTTTGCTCCATCTCTTTTTTAAAAGATTCAACTTGGAGCTCTTCTCATTCCTACACAGAAGGCTGACAGGAAAACTGGAGTGTGTGGAAGTAGGACCACAGCAGAGAAAGTTCACTGCTACATACATGACAAGTAGGACATACAGGACATGGGTTGGTAAAGAGGGCTGTGATGAGAAGGACAATGTCTGGGGGAAGGAAAGTGACTAGTGGAGTACCATATGCATTTGTTCTCAAGTCCAGTTCACTTCAGTGCGTTTGTTTCATCTGCATCTGAGGGAACACTGGACAGAACAGTCTCTTCAATCATAAAACAAAAAAGAAGTGTAGCAGGTGGAGGACGGGGGAGTCAAAGGAAAGATTTGGAAAGGTCGCCTAGGTTGACAAAAAGTGGCATTTGAGGCTCAATGCATATAAATCCAAAGTACTGCACCTGGGACATAGCCACCATGCTCTGATGTATCAGCTGAACTTACTAAAACTGAAGACAGTAAACAGAAAGTCAGTCTAGGGCTGTAGATAACACCTGAAATGGAGCATCAGGAGTGCACTGATAGGACAACAATAACAAAAAAAAAATGGCATTGTTTATACTCAGGCAAAAGAACTCCAAAAGCACAAAGGTAATGCATTTGCTTTTCTGTGCTCTGATCAGACTCCTTCTCAAGTATGCTGTGTAGTTTTGGAAGCTGTACAAGGGAAAGGACAGCAGTCTGCTCAAGGAGTCCAGTAGAAAGGTACCAGGACATTATGCAGAATGGATAGGGAACTATACATGACCAAAGACTGAGGGCTTCTGAAGAAGGACCAAGGGATACACGGGGACAATATATGGGTTGACAAGATCATGGCAGACAGATGCCACAGTATCACTCTCAACAGGAAGGGAGGGGGGATTATGGGGCAGAGGCTGCAACCATCTTCTGGCTCTCCAAAGGTACTTTTTCACACAAACTGTTGTGGACTCATGGAACAGACTACTGGATGGTGGAGATGGAATCCACAGAGGTGTTCAAGAGGGTATGAGCTAGGTACTGAAACAATTGAAGGGAAGGCGGGGATGCAAGGGAGGTAGAATAAGACATCTACTCATTGAGCAGACGACAAGGCCTTTTCCACTTGAAAAATTTCCATTTTAATCTATTAAATCTCTTTCTGTTTGCGTACTTGCAAAGTATTGTAAGTATGTCTGCAATATCTTCCATACATTTGCCCTTTCAGTCAGTGCACTTAACCAATGGTACTTCAACTTCAAATGACATATAACTATAGTTAAACTAGAACACTGAACTGTACTAAACAGGTATTGCTAATCTCAGTGTATGGCCAAGTGAAAAAAAGGAATTCTTATTAAGAAGAAAAGAAACTAGAGTCTAAGCAGAATCATGAAAGACCAAACCTGAAAGTTCCTAGCAAAAAAAAAAAACTGCATATGAAAAACATCTACAAAACTCCTTTTTTCAGGACATAATGAAATATGCAAGAAGTAATTCAAACATTTAACATGCAAATTCTTAGTCTGAATGACAAGTGAAAACCATTTTTTAAAGCAGATACAAACTTAGTGTGGACCATTCCCGTTATGTCCTAGGGAGCCAACAGACACTTGCCTCACTCTAACAAGACCTACCCCTCCAATATCTGGATGTACATTGAAAGGGTCCGTCAACGGTTTTACTTATGATTTTATTTATTTTTTTATTTTACATTTGTTAACCGGGGGTGTCTGACTGAGCCGAAAAGGCCCTTTTTCAGCAGAGGCCCGGGGAGAAAAGCTCCACAAAGAAAAATTACAGACACATTTAGTTATTTAGACATAATCAGTATACACACAAATTACAAGAGACATGTTTTTACAGTGGTATGCGGCACAAACAGTTACAGTGGAGAGAACAATCAAAAAAAGATATTAATTTTAAAAATAAAGGTAAGTAATAGATTTGTGGTGTACAGCTGAACTTTGGAATGTAGGTAGAATACATACATAGTACACAGGTACAGTACATACATTGTAGATTAGCCAGTGTTTGTGAGTAAGATTGAAAAACTATTATCAATTGCTCTAGATTTAGTATGCATATGTTATCCGCTTTCACTAGCCTGGGGAGCAGGTGATGCCCCATTCACAAATGGAACACAGTAAAGCATTACAAAAGGAAAGCAAGCAACATTACTTAGATCACAGTTTGATTCCCTCAGTCTTAGACTGTGTAGGTTCATAATTTCATGGATACTTACTACGTTCTTGATCCATAGGTATCCTTAGAAGCACAGTCATGCATTCCCATTAAGTTTCTAGCTCCTATATTTTAAGTATGAATAACCCAATCATAAGCAGAACATTTACATATAGCTCATATTGTGCAATGTTCAGCAACTCCTTTGACCAAAGCTGCTGGGTCACTTCTGAAAACAACTTCTCAGATGTTACAAAGTTAAATAAATAAATAAATATATGGCTAAAACATACACATGGACAAATAACACGACTTTTACAAACTAACAAGTTCCAAGGAAAAAAGTAACTGCAGGCAGTAAATTTTTGACATGTTGATCTTAAATACTACTTCCAACCTCTTAGGTGTGGAAAGCTTGATCATAGAAAAGACTGCAAAAACAAGAATGCATGGAATCAGCGAATAAATGTTAATTTCAGGCCATAGGCTATAAGAGAAGTTACAAAGTGATTCTTGGCGAACTTTTTCCTGGAGGGTAACCCACTATGAGAGTACTGACAAGTTTATACTCTGAAGGAATCTTCGTACCACAAGGAAAAACATTTAGCAAACTGGCAGATGTTAACCCACTGAGTGCAGAGCACATTACCTGCACAGTGCAAACGTGTAATGAATGTCACACACTAAATCCAGCTGTGTTATTGTTTTTTTGTCAGTAGGTTGGTTGAGATTTTTTTGATTTGTGTAGTTGCACTGGTAAATTAGGGTTTAGGAGATAGAGTCACTGTGATTGCGGCTGTCCAAACATTTAGAAAAGTATTACATAAAAGGAAATGGCACTACTGGGCAATTTACAAGAAATTACCAATAGGAATAAACTGAAATCAATTAAAGCTAGCAAAACATTTGAGATAACTTCTTCCAAGATGCTGCTCCATGAGATGTACTTCATACCTTAGCTCACCTGTCCAATTAGATCAAGTGTCCAAGTATTACTGGGGAAGACACATCCAAGACAATACACAGAATTTAAAAGTGATGTAGCAGCAGTTGGCCCCAATGGCCTAAATTGCTATTTCTAAAAATGGACACTGCCATTGTTAGCTCCTTATTTAGCATCACTGTTAAAAAAGGTGCATTCACCCAGCCACTGGGGATGCAGAAGCCAGTGCATTTCTTTGTGCCGGTCCCAAGCCCGGACAAATGGGGAGGGTTGCGTCAGGAAGGGCATCCAGCGTAAAATTTTGCCAAATCATACATGCAGAAAACTGTACAGAAATTCATACCGGCTCGGTTGAGGCCCGGGTTAACAACGACCGCCACCAGTACTGCTGGCCAACAGGGTGCTGACGGAAATTGGGCTACTGTTGGCCGAAGGAGGAGAAGAGGCGGAAGGCATGCCCGAAGGCAGGTAAAGGCTAGGACTGTGATAGTGAGGGTCGGAACTTTGAATGTTGGTAGTATGACTGGTATAGCGAGAGAGCTAGCTGATATGATGGACCGAAGGATGGTTGGTATATTGCGTGTGCAAGAGACCAGATGGAAGGGGAGCAAGGCTAGGTGTATTGGAGGCAGTTTCAAATTGTTTTAACATGGTGTGGATGGGAGGAGAAATGGCGTAGGCATTATCCTTAAGGAACAGTATGCTAAGAGTGTTTTGGAGGTGAAAAGAGTGTCGGATAGAGTGATGTTTATGAAGATGGAAATTGAAGGTGTAATGATGAATGTTGTTAGTGCATGTGCTCCACAAGTTGGGTGTGCGATGGATGAGAAAGAAATATTTTGGAGCGAGTTGGATGAAGTGGTGATGACTGTACCCAAGGGTGAGAGACTGGTGATTGGAGCAGATTTCAATGGGCATGTTGGTGAAGGGAACAGAGGGGATGAGGAAGCGATGGGTAGGTATGGTGTTAAGGAAAGGAATGCAGAAGGTCAGATGGTAGTGGATTTTGTGAAAAGGATGGACATGGCTGTGATGAATATGTATTTTAACAAGAGGGAGGAGCATAGGGTGACATACAAGAGTGGAGGAAGATGCACACAGGTGGATTATATCTTATGTAAAAGGGCCTGTCTGAAGAAGATTGGAGACTGTAAAGTGGTGGCAGGGGAAAGTGTAGTTAGGCAGCATAGGATGGTGGTTTGTAGGATGACATTGGTGATCAAGAAGAGGAGGATGAGTGTGAGGGCAGCACCAAGGATAAAATGGTGGAAATTGAAAAAGGGTAATTGTGAGGTGATGTTCAGGGAACAGTTAAGACAGGCACTGGGTGGCAGTGAAGAGTTACCGAATAGCTGGGTAACTACAGCAGAGCTAGTGAGAGATGGCTAGAAGGGTGCCTGGTGTGACATCTGGAAAGAAGAAGGAGGACAAGGAGACCTGGTGGTGGAATGAAGAAGTACAGGAGAGTATACAGAGAAAGAGGTTGGTGAAGAAGAAGTGGGATTGTCAAAGAGATGAAGAAAGTATAAGGAGATGAGGTGCATGGCAAAGAGAGAGGTGGCGAAGGCTAAGGATAAGGCGTATGAAGAGTTGTATAAAAGGTTGGACACTAAGGAGGGAGAAAAGGACCTGTACCGATTGGCTAGACAAAGGGACCGAGCTAGTAAAGATGTGCAGCAGGTAAGGGGGATAAAGGATAATGAGGGAAACGTACTCACAAGCAAGGAGAGTGTGTTGAGCAGATGGAAAAAAAGAGTACTTTGAGGGGTTGATAAATGAAGAGAATGAGAGGGAGAGAAGGTTTGATGATGTGCGGATAGTGAATCATGAAGTGCAGTGGATTAGCAAGGGAGAAGTAAGGATAGCTATGAAGAGGATGAAGAACGGAAAGGCTGTTGGTCCAGATGACATACCTGTGGAAGCATGGAGGTGTTTAGGTGAAATGGCAGTGGAGTTTTTAACTAGATTTTTTAGTGAAATCTTGGAAAGTGAGAGGATGCCTGAGGAATGGAGAAAAAGTGTTTTGGTACCGATTTTTAAGAAATAAGGGTGATGTGCAGAGCTGTAGTAACTACAGAGGGATTAAACTGATCAGTTACAGCATGAAGTTATGGGAAATAGTAGTGGAAGCTAGGTTAAGAAGGGAGGTGATTAGTGATCAGCAGTATGGTTTCATGCCAGGAAAGAGTACTACAGATACGATGTTTGCTCTGAGAGTGTTGATGGAGAAGTACAGAGAAGGTCAGAAGGAGTTGCATTGTGTCTTTGTGGATTTAGAGAACGCATATGACAGGGTGCCTAGAGAGGAGTTGTGGTATTGTATGAGGAAGTCAGGAGTGTCAGAAGTATGTAAGAGTGGTACAGGATATGTACGAGGGTAGTGTGACAGCAGAGAGGTCTACGGTGGGAATGACGGATGCGTTTAAGGTGGAGGTGGGATTACATCAAGGATCAGCTCTGAGCCCTTTCTTATTTTCAATGGCGATGGACAGGTTGACAGACGAGATCAGACAGGAGTCCCCGTGGACTATGATGTTTGCAGATGACATTGTGATCTGTAGTTAGAGTAGGGAACAGGTGGAGGAGACCCTGGAGAGGTGGAGATATGCTCTAGAGAGAAGAGGAATGAAGGTCAGCAGGACTAAGGCAGAATATGTGTGTGTGAATGAGAGGGAGGATAGAGGAATGGTGAGGATGCAGGGAGTAGAGGTGGTGAAGGTGAATGAGTTTAAGTACTTGGGATCAACAGTTCAGAGTTATGGTGAGTGTGGAAGTAACGGTGAGTGTGGAAGAGAGGTGAAGAAGAGAGTACAAGCAGGATGGAGTGGGTGGAGAAGAGTGTCAGGAGTGATTTGTGACAGATGAGTACCAGTAAGAGTGAAAGGGAAGGTCTACAAGAGGGTAGTGAGACCAGCTATGTTATATGGGTTGTAGACAGTGGCATTGACAAAAAGGCAGGAGTCAGAGCTTGACGTGGCAGAGTTGAAGATGTTAAGATTTGCACTGGGTGTGAAGAGGATGGACAGGATTAGGAATAAGTATATTAGAGGTCAGCCCAGGTTGGAAGGTCTGGAGACAAAGCCAGAGAGGCAAGATTACGTTGGTTTGGACATGTGCTGAGGAGGGATGCAGAGTATATTGGGAAAAAGATGCTAAGGATGAAGCTGCCAGGTAACAGGAAAAGAGGAAGGCCTAAGATAAGGTTTATGGATGTGGTGAGAGAGGACATGCAGGTGGTAGGTGTGACAGAGCAAGATGCAGAGGACAGGAAGAAATGGAAACAGTTGATCTTCTGTGGCGACCCCTAACAGGAGCAGCCGAAAGAAGAAGAAGAAGGGTTAAAAAAGGTGCATTAAGAGTTATGTGTTGTTTGTGTCCTATGAAGAAGGCACCAGTAATTCAGATTCCTAAAGGCAGCTGCTCTGATGAGATGGCAGACTGTTGTCTGATTAGTTTAAATGGGGGGAGGTGTTTGAAAGAACAATTCTCTTACTCTTCCCAAACTGTACTAGACAATGGTATGACATCACTCAACGTGGGGTTTATTATACCAGGAGGAAGTTATTATACGAGCAGCCTTGTTGACTTCTGCATAAATGTAATTCATGCATTTGAATTATGAATTCAGTACATGGCCATGACAAAAGCATTTGACACCACTTTCCATTCCAAAATTCTTGGAAATTATGTATCACTAGGCATGATCAACCACAATATCTACTGGGTGCAGCACTGCATATTAAACAGACACACAGTATAGGGCATAGGTTTAAGAGCAAATTATCCATAGTTAATATGGTTAACATTACAGTACCTCAGTGGTCTGTCCTGGGGATATTTCTGTTCAGCTTATTCATGTGCTTTTTATATCAAACGGTGAAATGGACTAGTAAATATACAGGCAACGCCAAAACAGGAATGATGTGAGAAGTTTATCAGACAAAGACAAAAGTTAGATCATTCTATAGACAATCTTTACGCATGATCTGTGATTAATAACATTTTTTTTAACCCTAGACATTCTAATATGCTATGCTTTGGACAGGTTAATAACAGACTCCAGATACAAATGCAGTAAAAGATGTTGGTATTTTAGTTGAACACCTTAGGTTGTGAGGTGCATGGCAGCCCTATAGTAAGGAAATTCTGCAACAATAGTAAGGATGTTTTGCATTTTAATCAGTTTTAGAGAAATCTTGTGGACCACACATTGAATACTGATTTATACATGTCTTAAAATGATTGGGATACCGAAAACTTACACTAGGCAAGGATTTGGGCACTAGGCAAGTATCTGGTGAAGTACAAAGAAAGATTAAAAACTCTTTGTCAAAAATATTAATTAGGGGGATTATTATTCTGACATACAAATCCTTTAGTAATGAAATCTGGTCATCCACATTTGGTGTTACCTTTCTTAGTCATTGCTGAAACACTAGGAATAAGAACATTAAAGAATAAGTTTCCAAAAACAACCTAGAAAAATGTGGAACTTCTTGCCAAAATAGAAATGTACTGTCACTTATTCTGCTCAAGTGTTTTTTGTTCAACTGGTGGTGTGGGGAAATAGTGTATGACACAAGTCATCCTGGTGACAAAGTCTAGGACAGCCACTTATGAGGCTTTTGTTGGTTGGTAACACTGAATACCTATGTGGAAATGTTTTCATTCAGTGATGAATCATCCATTTTACAAGTCCAGCTTCTGCCAAGTACTGGTCATAGGGTTCATAGGCAAGTACTAAGCAATCAGTCTACAGACCACTACAAGCCCCTAGTCAATAAACCATATTCAAACCAGCCAAAAGCAGGCAACACAAGATAGACTGGGAGAGACTTTGAAGCTGCCCATCCCATCCAATCCTTTAGGTTTACTTTGAAGGTATCAAAGGTGCTACTCTGCTTGGCGTGCAGTGAATGTTTGTTAAATTCTGCAGTCCATCACTTGCAACAGATGCACTACTTTGTGGTTAGCCTCTTCATTATCAATGTTCCTCATGATTTCCTACATATGTACCTTGGAAAGGTTTGTAATCTGAATTGGACATCCGAGCTTTGAAAATGCAGTACTGTACCATATACACATACAATATACCATTCCCTGAACTACATTCCTGACATATTTGTACTTCTGTTCCATTAACTATTTACATGTACATCCTTGCCTGTTAACTGCATATATGTTCAAGACATGTACCCTCTACTTCAATAATACTTTACTGGTACTTGAGTGGAAAGCATGTTTTCTTCTACATAAAGAAATGTGCTTTCTCTGAACTGCATTATATACATTTGCTTGTTTGTATAGCACTAATTGGGTTTACGGACATTTGGTTTGCCTTATTTTGTGGAATGTTGGCAGTTTACTATTCCAATTTGAGGATTTTTTCCCATACCACTCTAGTATTTAAATCCATTAAATGCATTACTTAGTTCATTATGCATCTTACTTAAATTCCACAATACTTGTTATGCTACACAGTCAAAATGGTTATTAAAGATAAATAAATGTTTCTACTTCTACTGTTGATTCATCCATTTCATGTAACTGTCACTATATACATATATATATATATATATATATATATATATATATATATATATATATATATATATATATATATATACACACACAAACACACACACTTTCCACTGTTTCTGCATCTTTGTGTACACTGCCTCTCTTTCATATTTAAGTGCTAAGATACTGCTTTCAGTTTTTGAAGTCCACTGAAGCACTGCTCCTTACCGGTGTTTATGAATGATGGCATTGAACAGTTTTCCATCTCTCCAGCTGGTAGTGAAGTTGTCGCACCTCAGCCCCTGGTAACCTTCCACCATCCGCTGGGACCACAGCAGCAGCTTTTCCTTAGCCGTCATGTCATCTGACTGGCCAGTCACCTGAATGTCTGAAATCTGGGGAAAAAAAAAAGGTTAATGGACACTATTCAACTGACAATTCTTTTCAGATGTGCAAAAAAAAAAAACAAAAAAAAACACAAGTACCACTCACAAAGCCCATGGATGTGCATAGTGCAATACAGCAGTAACGTGTCCACAAAGAGAACATGGTCGGTACAGTGAGCTATCTACCTGGGGAACTGTCATACACAGACAAGCATCTCTTACCATAAATTGTTTTTTCCAGAAATGGCACTATTATTTTACTGTATTAACTTCTGCAGTCTCAGGACAATGAAATAATAGTACCATTTCTGGCAAAATGTGAATTTATAGTCTTGAAAGAACAGACAAAGTTGGCCATCAGCCCTCATCTGCTTAGAGCCAGATGCCATCACTCACCACCCACCCCCACTAAAAGAAGCAATTCAATAATGAAAACCAACCTTATGACACAGTCCCCTATGGTCTCATGAAAAAATGACCACTTGTGGTATGGTACCCGTATCAAAGCATAATATGATGATGTTTAACTCAGAGCCACTCTCAGTTTAGTTTCAGCCACGTCAGAAGCTGCAGAGAAAGTGAGAATGTTAACCTAATAAATGCAATAGTTTTCTTGTAGGAAAAACAGTACCAGGAATTCACCAGAGTAATGGTAAAGCAAAAGAACATACCAAAACTTCAAAGGAGACAATTCAGTCTGTCCGAGTGAAACAATTAGTTCTACAACTGAACATTTCCCATTTTGTCATCCCCTTCTTTATCCATATGTCCCAAGCAGTCATGAAACGCTCTGCTGATCTACAGCTTTAAGTCTCTCCTTTCTGAATGAAACTTTTTTATATTTCTTATGCTGTATCATCTTGCTGAATTGTTGACAGACCCACTTTTTTTTTTTTTTTTTTTTTTGTTACAGCCAACTATCCACTCCATTCATTACACTTGGCTGAGAGAGGTCTCTACCCCATCTAGTGCTCATGGGTAAATACTAAGGGCAGCAGCATCTCCCATCATGCACACGTCTAGGAGATGATGCTTAATGTATGTTCCCTAATAACCCCTAAGTGCTGACATCTAGTCTTCACTTTTACAACAACTTGTACTTGTGTCTTGAATCCTTCGATCACGATGGGGATACTGTACCATCTACAGTTTTTTCCAGTCTCTGCCAATGTACTAATACGACACCAAATGCATGGCAAAGAGGAGTGTTAAAGCCCCGACTATGATCCAGATGAATGGGACTCAATCAGCAAGCCTGTCAGTGGAGCAGCTGCTTGAGATGGGAGAGTAATTAAGGGCATATGACTGCTCATCCTTCCCATGAGATGAATGTGTCTGAAATCAATGTGCAGAGATATCTCTAGTGAAGATCAGGTAAGCCTAACACATGGTGCTCGTCATTTAAGATGACAAAAGCATCTGCAGGCTTACATCGCTTACTGTACCCACTGTATATCCTACTAGTGGCATGTCATAACAGGCATGCAAGCTGGAATCATTAAAACTTAAATTACAACCCCCCTATTCCACATGGGTGAATGACTAACACCTCCACTGTTCAAACTTCATCCCAAACAGGAACAAATGTGCTATAGAGCTCTTGCATTCCAAGGGCACTAATGAGACAATTACTGAGTGGGGGGATGGGGGTACTTGATAGCAGAGACATTAGAAAAACTGTAAAAAGAAATGCAGAGATGGAGGACAGATGCTACAGAATAAACCTGCACCCCTCTTCTAAGAAACTTCCACCACCCTACCACTCAGTCTGTCACCTGGTGGGCAACAAGAGGATGACTGTTTTAGTATTCTAACGTAGGTTGCATGCAAAATCCAACACACTACAAAAATATTTTGCATTTTTTTTAATCACACACATATGATGCCTGTTCTATTACTTTTAACTTCCTAATATATAAATATAAAAACAAACCATAAAAGCAGCTTCTATTACTACTGTTGTGCAGTACACATTTTCTTTTTAGTAATTTTCATTCAGTCGTACAGCCCACTTCTTGCCTCCCCATAAACCTCACTCCTCCTCCTCCTCATGAGCATTATTCTGTAAGCATTGCTCCCACAAATTACATTTACAAGCATCATTTCTTCCCTTTCCTGAAGGGCCCACCTCCAGTTCTTTTATTTCCTTCACAATTATTCAAAACTTCCATTTTCTAATTCCTTTTCTGGCCACTAATTTCATTAAACTTAGTAAGACCTTACTCCGTACATTCAATTCATATCTTATATTCCAAACAAAAAAAATAATTTCCCCAGTTACTACCATTTGCTATCCCAACATTTCTGCCAAAGTACTTTGCAGGTCATTTTTTTAAATCTGCCAGCTTGTATGTGTGTATTTGTGATTTGACCTTGATCACCATGCTGGAGGTTTCCTAGCTGAAAAGATAAAGCTCTTAAGAAAAAACACCACCTGTTTGCCCATTCTGGTTGGTTCAGCAGGTGTGATGCCAGCATTCTATGCTAGAGATCTTGGTTCAAGTCCCAAATGTCAGCTATATTGTCCTTTTGCCCCTGTGGTTCCAGTCTCATCGAGAGAGAGGGCCTTCTCTATATGTATGTGTTGTTAATTTCACCTTGACAACAATTGCTGGTGATTTCCTAACTGAAGGGCTAAAGCTCATAATGGAAAACCAAACACCTATCTGTCTACTGGCTTTTGCTGATTCAGTGTCAGTAACACCAGCAGAGTCTGCTGGTATTCTTGGGTTTGGGTCCCAAACGGGAACTGATACTGCCATTTGCTTATGTGGTAAAGCTTTTCACGATGAACATGTGTGTGTGTGTGTGTGTTTTAAGGTTTAACTTTTTTCTCTACCGAATTCTTTTACATATTTATGTATCTATGTATTTATGCATAAATGGCTACATCCATTTGAAAAGCTAGTAATATAACTAAACTGTTATTTGTTGCATATCTGTTAGTCTCTGCCAGCGGCTCATACTGCAACTGATAAAGGCCTTGCACCAGCGCACCAAGCCCACTTCTTCTTTCAGCTTTTCCCGGTTAGGGGTCGCCACAGCGGATCACCTGTCCACTCATGATTGGCAGTGGAGTTTTACGGTGTCGAGTTGCCAGCCCGGCGCCCAACCTTCCACAGA
Source organism: Protopterus annectens (assembly GCF_019279795.1). Classification (NCBI taxonomy): domain Eukaryota; kingdom Metazoa; phylum Chordata; order Ceratodontiformes; family Protopteridae; genus Protopterus; species Protopterus annectens. Next base: position 1,362,918,739 of record NC_056732.1, on the reverse strand, counting down.
AGAAGGCGCACACATGCACGCACTCACGCCTAGGGCCAATTTACAGTCTCCAATCCACCTACAGCATGACTTTGGGATGTGGGAGGAAACAGGAGCACCCGGAGGAAACCCACGCGACCACAGGAAGGACATGCAGACTCCGCACAGAAGGCGCCCCAGCCGAGGATCGAACTAGAGAACCTCTTGCTGTGAGGCGACAACGCTAACTGCTGCACCACCTTGGCTGCAAATGTAAAACACAAATCTCAGTGGTGACTTCTCTAACTGTGAGCGTCTTTTTGGGCCAGATTATACTCAGTAACTGGTTCACTAACCTGGACTGTATTTATTTAGCCTTTGTTAAGTGGATATGTTTGAGGGTCTAATGAGCTTTTTCAGCCACAGCCTCGGCCAGAGGTAATGACAACAAAGAATCATGTGGAGTATATACACATGTTTAAACAAAGAATTGCTGACCATACATTTACAATACACTATACTAATATCACAGTGCATCCACTGCATTTGTTACACACAAACAGCATACACTTAAATATGTTGGTATGTTGATTACTTGTCTGGAGCTGCATTTTTTCTGACTTTATATAAACAAAAATATACCTTTTTAACCTTGCGGCACTGCCCAATGTTTCAAAGGTTACACTACTTAGCTTTCATTACCAAACCAGCATAACAAGTTTGGTAATGTAGGGAAAGTGTCATAATAACAATGAAACAAGTACAAATGTTTTAAACATGGAATTACTAAATATGTTTAACAACGAGGGCGGAGATGATAACTGCATTTCTCAAAGAAGTGCCTGGTTACCCAGTAGAAAATGAATGAATTTATTCATTCATTCCTTCCTTAGTTTCTGCCTGCTAAATGGAACAGTACTCATTTCAATCACTGCCTGGGTTAAAAAGGACAGAGAGAGCTGGCTACAAAAATACAAAAAAAAATGTATGACTACAGTACACAAGACATGCAGTATGAGCTAACAAAGACATGATCAAAAATGTGGCAATGAATGGAAAGCAGTTCAGGCATTAGCAAACAATGCTAGATACAAGGCATTATGCATAACCACCTCATCATAAAAGAAGAACTAAGCAGGTCAAGTGTGATAAATCTAGGGTACATAAGAAGTAAATGACCGATTTCAAGCCTCTTGATATGTATTTGAAAACTTACATTAAAATGGGGATGTAAGACTTGAACTAAGTTAATAATGAAAAAGACTTTGGCAAAACAGTAGAGTGAGTGAATTCTTATTTTGCAGCTGCTGTAAGGATACATGCACTATGTTACTGAACACACTCATCTACATGGCTACATTCACATTAATACAGCTCGTCAAAAAGCCTCAAATGAACCAGATTCTGCTGTAGTTCAGTCTTCTTATAAAGCTCAATATTCCAATAAAAGGGAATAAATCTTACAGATACTCCCATATGCCTAGGAAACGACTTGCAATATCATGAACTCTGGCTGTGAGCAAGGGGACTTTAATTATAGACTCTTTAATTAAATGATATCACAAATACAAGCTTGATAAACAAATACAGATAATGAAGAGAATGTAGTGAACTATAGAGCTCTTGAAAATAACATACTATAATGATCACTGTCTTTGAGTGAAAGTATAACACTATTAGACAACTAAAATGGTTTTAGCATGTTCTGAATAATCTTCCATCTGAAATGGCATCTTCCCAACTGCAACAAGTACTTAAACTTAACATGGATCATTGACAGCTGTACCCCACAGTGTAGCTGATGCAAATCTGCAGCATGCTGGTGTGCTGAGATGTAAAATCAATTTTAAGAAAGACAGTTTTCCTCTCCTTAGTGTATAGACAGTATATGCGCTTTCTTTTAATGTAGACTACTTGCGTTTTTCTGGCACTTTGGAGAACCTCTCTAAAATAAAGTGCTGAGTGACAAAACCTGCAAATCCAGCAGAGCATAACTCATGCAAGGTTTTATTAGTTAAGACCGCACATCTACTTAATGCTGCCCACCATGGCCAGAATTACATTTTCTGTGCACAAGTGCAGAAGGGCTGCCAAGGGTTTAGTTTTCAGCCTGTGACATATTTTCTCGGTACATACTGTCACATGACATCACTTCAAAAATGGCACCAAAGGGCTTTTGCTTGTCTTTCTCTCTGATAAACATGTAACAGTTCTCACCTACTATGCAACATGTGTAACTAGATGGATAAGGGAGTTAATGTGAAACAGTACTTGTATGTACTTCCAATATTTAACATACTCACACGACTAATGGACAATTTTTAAGGTTCCCAAGATCAAAGAATAAACAGCTCTGATAAACCACATATTGCACAAGCTCCCAGCTATTATGGCCTCCAGGATATTCATCTCACACACTTACTCACCATATAAAATTATTTAGGTGTACCTAACTACATTTCAGATAAGAGAAAGCATTTAAAACTATAATTTTAAGACCAGAAACATAAGGAAGTGTTCTCACTACAACTGCGTATGTGCAAATTAAATTGTCCTGTCTCAGATTAAATAATTTCATGCCTGATGCAGACACTTATGTGCAGAGCAGGAGCACACAGGCTGTAATGTACAAGCACCCCAACCACGGCTGTATGCAAGGGAAGTATTTGAGATGACACACCCAGCACCCCAAAACAAAATAAATAATGACTAACCGGTGCCAGAGCACTATAAAAGCAGGTGCCCGAGACTAAAGCCCACCATCCATGCCCTTCCTCAGCTCTGCCTACAACCACAGGTAAACACAACTCGCCCAAAAGTGCAGAGCCTGGAAGTTCTCTCAGCCATGGAGGGGGTGAAGGAGGAGATGCTTTGAAAATCATTCTGGATGCTATACTGTATCATGACAAAGTGAGGTTAATGTGGAGTTTAGAGCTGGACAACACACAAAACAAAATATTTTGATTTGAAAAACCATATAATTGTTTAAAGAGCTTACCTGTAGATTTTGTAGCAACTGACTAAACAGGAAGTGACAGCTAACAACACAAAGCATGTAATTATATTTTTTCGCCATACTTAAGGACTGAATGTTAGCACCTTTGTCATCTCTTCAAAGACAAAAGATTTGCTTGGTGTCCATGCCAGGCAAAATCTTCTGACAATATTTAAATGGCCAACACTGAAAAAGATGAAAGGTACATACTTTTTCTGTGGCAAGGCGCCTTGAAACTTTTGTGAAAAGATCCATTCCCTGCATTAGCCCTGCTTGTTCACAATGCAGTACTGCCTCACAAGTGAAACCACATAAACCACAAAAAAGTGTGAAGACCACAAAGATTAGTGAGATGTGGCCAGCTCTAATGTTTTCAAAAACAAAACAAAAAAAAAAAAAAAAGAGGGGAAGCATCTCAAAGACCAAAATATCTAATGTTAAAGACATTCACAACTGTAAATGGACTGGTTGGTTACCAAAAGCAAAGCTAAATTTTTATTATTTAAAATTTTGAAATAGGGTATGAGGAATAATGAAAGTTTCTGTTATGGCTGTTTTGTGCAAGCTGCTTGCAATGCATTTTCTCTAGTCTTATATAGTGCGGTTTCTGCTCTACAATCTGTCAGACTTCACTGAGCAGAGCACATACTGAGGAATGCATGGCATTATGTGCTCTAACAGGGTACATCTCCCATGTAATGGGAAGTAAGGTTCATGTATACAATACCCCTTAGCCCCCCCAAATCCACTGATCACATGCTAGGAGTCTAGGATCCCTGGTGTATCTATAAGGTGACGATGACTGTAAGGTATCTTTTTTCATTTCTTGTACTGTCACAGCAGTGTTCTCTGCTTGAAGGCAGTCATTCCCACCTCCCATACATATAAAACTGTGGTTTTCCTGAGACAACCCCACCTGCCCTTTATAAAAAAAAGGAAGTTATGTACTTACCATAACGTTCCATGTTAGCAGTCCATCTCACCCTTCATTCTTTACATATGGGATCGGAGCCAATCTTCGGTTCCGACTCGGCCTATTTACAAGCTGGAAGACTTCTGGTTGGCTCGTGGATAGGTAGGTATCCTATGTTGCACCAGTACAATCCTCAGATCTGGTTTGCTGCGGACTAGAAAATAATAAACAGCCCACAGAAGAAGCCAACTAAAAGGTCTCCATAAATAATGAAATTAGTATTTTTCTGTCTCCAGGTACTTCCAGGATGGAGGCAGGAGGGCGAGTTCGAAAGAATGAAGGGCGAGATGGACTACTAACATGGAACGTTATGGTAAGTGCATAACTTCTTTATGTTAAGTATTCCTATTTCACCTTCATTCTTTACATATGGGACAGTGTACCTAGCACCTTATCCTTGGGTGGCTCAAGAAAAAATACTCCTGAGTACCGTGGAACCAAAGGAAGCTCTACCCCTGGAGATTAAATCCAATTTGTAATGAGTAATAAAAGTGTGAGGGGTAGCCCACGTAGCAGCTGCACAAATATTGTCAAGGGGAACCCTGGCTAGAAAGGCTGCAGAGGTAGATTGAGATCTGGTACAATGAGCCTTGATTTTAAAGGGTAAAGGTTTGTCCTCAGAACTGTAAACATAAGCTATACAGCTAGAAATCCAGTTAGAGAGAGTCACTTTGGAAACTGGTAAGCCCAACCTGGATATGGAAAAGGAAATGAACAACTGATCCGATTTTTTAATGTCTTTAGTCCGGTGCAAATAAAAATGTAATTGTCTATGGACATCCAGTTGGAGAAACCTGTACTCAGCTGCATGGGTGTGATTCGGAAAGAAAACCGGAAGGTCTATGGACTGATTCAAGGTGCTATGGGAACAGACCTTGGGAACAAAGGAAGGGTTAGTACGAAGGGACACCCTGTCTTTATGAAAAATCAGACAAGGCAGTTTTAGCAGACAAGGCTTGCAATTCTGAGATCCGTCTGGAAGACGTGATAGCCACCAAAAACAACGTCTTCCAAGACAAGAACTTCAAAGAGCATGAATTAGAAGGCTCAAAGGGTGGACATGCTAATTTTGATAACACAAAGTTTAAATCTCATGAGACCACAGGTTCCTGAACCGAAGGTCTGAGTAAAGTGGCACCTTTGAGGAAGGTTTTGCACAATTTATGAGACATCAATTTGGAATCTGGAAACCCCAAATGGAAATTTGAAATTGCTGCCAACTGGACTCTGATAATGGCAGCCGCAGATCCTTGGTGAAATAGTTCAGAGAGAAATTCCAAAACCATGGGAATGGGGGCAGTGAAGGTGTCAACATCCATTTTCTCTGCCCAAAGAGAGAATTTTTTCCATTTACTGGAATAAAGTTTCCTAGCTGAAGGTTTATGAGAAGGCGTAAGGATACGAGTCACAGAAGGTGAGAAGTCATGAAGCCTGACTAGGGATGGAACTGGAGCAGCCACGCTGTCAAATTGAGGGTGTGTATTGAGGTGTGAAGCAAACCTGACGTATGTCAACAGGTCTGGAACTGGGTCCAGAATCCAAGGATCATCCAGGAGAAGAGGCCCGAGGAAGGGGAACCAAACCTGACGAGGCCAGTAAGGAGCAATGAGGATCAATTTGCTTCCCAGCCATTTCACTTTCTAAATCACCTTGGGAATGAGAGGAAAGGGAGGAAAAAGCATACAGGAGACCCAGGGGCCAATCGTGAACAAGTGCGTCTCTGGGTGACTCCCCCGGAAGGCTGATGAGGGAAAAGTAGCTGCTGCATTTGGCATTGACTGGACTGGCAAAGAGGTCACAGCAAGGCTGTCCCCACCTGTGGAAAATCTGTTCTGCTGTTTCCTGTTTCAGACACCACTCATGAGGCATCAGAATAGCCCAACTGAGCTTGTCGGCTATCACGTTGGTCATCCCTGGAATGTGCGTCGCCACTAGAAAGAGCTGGGAAGGTATCGCCCATTCCCAAACTTGCATGGCCTCTCATCTGGTTCCACCCTGTTTGTTGAAATACCATACTACCGACATGTTGTCTGACTGTATTGCAATAGTCCCCAGAGGAAGAAGGTCGTGAAGTGCTTGCAATGCCAGGAGCACCGCCCTCATCTCTAGAACACTGATATGCAGGTGGGCCTCATGGTCTTGCCATGTGCCTTGGACAGTCCTGCCTAGATAATGCCCCCCTCCACCCTGTGAGGCATCCGTGGTCACAGTGGCAACAGGTTGGCGAGGAACAATTGAAAAGCCCGTGGTCAGTTGATTGGGTAATGTCCACCAAAGGAGGTCCTAATTGCAAGATTCTGTCAGTAGAATGTGATGGGATAATGGAAGGTGCTGAAAGGAACATTGGGACAACAGGAGCCACTGAAGAATTATCATGTGTAACCTGGCTAGTGGCACTAATAGTATGGTGGAAGCCATGGTCCCAAGATCTGCAAAACAATCTTGGCTTTGACCCTTCGCAAGGGAAGAAGAAACTGAATTTGAAACACCAGGTTTTGTGCCCTTTCTGCAGGAAGATGAACTACCATGTTTACTGTGTCTATCTCTGCACCTATAAGATTCACAGATTGAGAGGGCAATAAGGCAGATTTTTCCCAATTTATAGAGATTCCCAGTTGGGCACAAAGCTGAATAGTACTGTCCCTGCTCTGAAGGAGTAGATGCCTGGTGAGGGTGGTTAGGAGCCAGTCATCCAAATACGGAAACACCTGGAATCCTCGACGTCTCAGGTGAGCTGTCACTACTGTCATACATTTGGTGAACACCCTGGGGGTTGTGGTGAGACCAAAGGGAAGAGCATGGAACTGGAAGTGACTGGCTCCCAGACGGAAGCGTAGATGACTCCTTGATGCCATGTCCATTTTTATGTGATAGTAAGCATCTTGGGAGATTTATTGAGCACATCCAATTGTCTTTCCCTAACAACAGGAGTACAGACTGCAGTGTTACCATCCAAAACTTGTCTTTCTTTACTGATTTGTTCAATCTGCTGAGGTCCAGAATGAGCCTCCAGTCCCCTGTACGTTTTGGCACTAAAAAGAATCTGGAGTAAGTTCCGAATCCTATTTGGTCTGCTGGGATGGCTTGGATGATTCATTTTGACAGCAACTTGTTGACCTCCACAGTTGCCTGATCCCTGTGATTGGGTGGAACATCCTGGATCTTCTTGGGAACAAAAGGTGGAAGAGAAAAGGGTATTACATAACCTCTGGTAATAATTCTTTGTACCCACTTGTCTTGAGTGATACTTAGCCAGGCTTCTGGATACAAAGAAATGCGACCCCCGACTGGCCCCAGAGAAGCACAGTCGGGCCCCACATCAGGAGTGCTGGTAAGGCCGGCCCCAAAAGGAATCGCGACCTGCCTGGTTTTGCGAACCGCCCCTGCGTCTAGGGCGACGTCTACCATTTTCTCCTCCTCCTCTGCCTCTGAAGGAGGAGTCACCCTGTGCCTCCTTGGAAAAACCTCTGGGACTTCTTGAACCACATTTTACCAGCCCTCTGACCCTTAGGGTATGGTCTAGAGGGAACAATAAAACATACTCCCATGGCAGAGAGTGTTTTTCCTTCTTGCTCGCACCGGGTGAGAGCGTCCTTTACCTTAGATCCAAACAATGAGGAACTGTTGAATCGGGCGTTGGTAAAGGTAGACAAACGGTTCCACAAAGTTACAAAAATGCATCCAGGAATGACGCCTCAAGGAAATTCCTGAACCCGCTGCCCTGCTCGCACCATCGGCCACATACAAAATAAATCGCATGGAGGAGTGAACGATAGAGGTCAAGGTGGACAACTGGGCAGAAACCTTGTCAGGGACTCCCTCAAGTACATGTACCTTGTATAGAATCTCCTAACTCTTTAAGGAGATCTCTCTGGAGCCTAGTAAAGTGAGTAAGGTAATTCAGTGATCCCAAGGGTAAATGCCGCTGAAGAAAAGATGCACTTCTCCTATCTGTCCATCGTTTGAGACTCCTTATTTGGGGGATGAACAGAAAAAGACATCTCAGCTAACTCCTCCTTCGTGGTCGCCGCCACCACCATGGCATCTACAGGCACACCTTTAGATAAAAAGTCTTTTCCTGGAGGGGAAGAAAGGAACTTGTTTGTTCTCCTCGGAACTGGCTCCATGGCATCAGGAGTATCCCACACCTTTCGACTAACTAAATCCATCAGTTCGTCGAAAGGTGGAGACACCCAAGAGGCAGAAGGTTGAGACCCGAAAGCCTTCAGGTACACAGACTCCTCATCAGAAGGGGTGAAAGTGGGCCAGTCGCACCTCTGTTTAAGGATCTCCAGGATGTCTACGATGGAGACATCATCAGAGAATGACTTGGGGGACCCTTCTGACTCGTTGAGGTCAGTGTCAGATGCCAAAGACTTATCCTGGGAGTCGACATGCTTCCTCTTACAAGTCTTCTTCCATGGGAGCTCCTCAGAAGGACATTCCGGGGAGGTCTCAGAAGAATGGGGGCCACCGGCTGCCGCTGGAGGGAGTAGGAGCTGAGACGGAAGTAGGTGCTATGGGGGGGAAGAGTGCCGGTACCCCCAGTAGGAGCTGACGGTTGGGACATCATCATCTCGAAAGCTGACCTCTCCGGCTCCGAGGACCTCTCCAGCACCGAGGAGACCAAGGATGCAATCGGCGCCAGAGCCATCAGCTCCAAGATAGATACAGGGTCCAAACTCACCCTGGCCAACACACTGAGAGGAAGACTTGGAACCAAAGAAGTTCGGGTCCAAGCATCCCTGTCTGGGCTGACCGGAGAGCTTCGACCCCTGGACACTATGCATGGCACCAAACTGCTCCGAAACAGCCACAATGGGAGCTGGAGCCGAGGGTTCCACCAGTGGTACCAAGCACTCTGGCTCTGAAAGACCAGCATGGCTTGGAGGGGGAATGAACACAGAGGGTTGAACGGGCTCGAGTGGCTCCGGAGCCAACTGGGTCGGAGCCAACAACAATTTAGGCAAAGCAGATGACTTCAAAAGTGTCAGCACTACCCTTTCCACATCTTCTTCCAATAAACTCCTGGAAGACATGGTAGGAGATCAAGATCTCGAAGGTACAGGAGACTTCACTAACAAGGAGACCAGTAGAGGGTCCCATAGACCGGCTCCGAGAAGTAGTCTCATGAGTCTCAGCGGTCGGCTCCGAAAAACTTGGAACTGACCCTGCAACAACAATGCCACTCTCAGTCAGCTCTGTGGTCTGTGGAGCTGATGAGACAGTTTTGGCAACTTTAAGAGGTGGCTCCGAGACACCAGCCAGTGCCAGGGAGGGCCTCTTGGCAGATTTAGACTTCCCTTTAGCAGATTTGGAGGATGATGAGGAACTAGACAAGTCTTCCTCAAAGGAAGGTTTAAGAAGACCTTTTAGAATTAACTTGTTCTTCCTTTTCTACAACACCCTAGGACTAAAGGCATGACAGAATAAACAGGTCTCCTGCAAATGGATTGGCCCCTAAACAGTAAACACAATTATAGTGACCATCCGTTAAGGACATCTTTTGGGAGCACTTAACACCTTTCTTGAAGCCGGATAGCTTATGTTTCTTACTCTCTTTAGACATTCTTAAATCAGAAGAACACACGCACACAGAGGAGAAGAAGGAGGAGGAGGAGGAGGAGGACTAGGCCCTCTAACTTAAACGGGCCTAGCCTGGGCAAAAGGGGATACGGTCTTCTAACTTAAACAGACTCAACAGTTATAAGGGAAGACTAGCGCACTCAACAGAACAGTGGAGAACAATAATAGCACAAGTCAACTGCAAATACAAACAGAACGAAGTTCTGTCAACAATATTAGTAAAATGATGCTAACAGTAATCTAATCGCTCTAAACAGCAAGCGGAAACCACCAAATTCCATTTAAACACACAGAATACTGGTGAGCAAAAAGCACCTACTTTAATCCAAATAGTAAGCCTGGAACACGGGATACCTAGAAGAAAATAACAGCCAAAGGCCAAAAATTGCACCAAATGGCGCAAATATAAGATAACTTTATAACTACGTTAATTGAATACTACAAACAGTAACTATTTAACTCTATAGAACCAAATAACTAATCTAAACTTAACAGTGAAGAAACTTTGAAAAAGGTGAAAATATGAAAAAAACAAGAATGAGCCAGCAAACTGTAGCCTGGAACAAGTTTTATTGAAACAACAAAAAGACAACCAGACCGGTTTCGGCTGGCATTGAAAAACACAGCCTTCCTCAGTGCAAATGTGGTGAAAAGGTGAAAATATGCAAACACTTAGCCAGAGCCAAAGAGAAGCACAACCGAACTCGTCGACGCGGCAAACGAGATCTGGGGATTGTACTGGTGCACCATGGGATACCTACCTAGCCACGAGCCAACCAGAAGTCTTCCAGCTTGTAAATAGGCCGAGTCCCATAAGTAAAGAATGAAGGTGAGATAGGACTACTTAACATGTAATATTCACTATCCAGTACTATGGCTCTCTCACTCCTGTCCATTTTCAAAATGTGATGAATCACTCTGGCCTGCCACCCTAAGCTTACAGTACCACAGAAATTCACAGAATGTTGCTTGTGCAGATACTGCACCCACAGTGTGAGTGTCTGTGGTTAACACCAGCATACTCACCTGCTTGAACAACATACTTGCTAAAATACCTTTTTGCAAACAGAGGGTACCAGGTGCTGAAGAAATACTGGGGAGAGCGGAGGGGTGGGGCTGCTGCCCCCCACCTTTCCCACAAGTGAACAACAAAATGTAATTACCTTATACAGAATTAGAGATAACCAGGGCTACTGAAGCTACATTGGTTAGCTGCTTTTCAGAATTAATATGCTGTGCAAAAGGCTCAACATCACCAGGATTTTTTTCTTTAAGGACTGGAAGCAGGGACAAAGAGCACAGTAAAAGGTTCACTGGGATTCTGCCCTACAATACATGACTTTAAAGGCAAACTGCCATCAGCCCTTTACACCTAGTTGCGCTACGATATACTGATTGCAGAGTAATGCTTATGAACTGCTCAGTCACTCTGATACCAGCATGACATTACAGCATAACTGACTTGCAAGGATTTGCTTCCCATTATCATCCTTAATGAATCTCACCCAGAATCTACTTTTACCTGGATACAAAGCTGCATGCACGCCACAAATTCAGTAAATACACCCAACCTCAGACACACAGTGAAAGTGCATGCATACCACAAAGTGATCCTATACTTGACTCATCTACATATCTTTGCTAATAAAGCAGATAAGCAGCAGCTGCACTTGCTGCAGCCTGATATTTGGTAACATACCAATCTGTCACCACTGCTGCTGTTCATACTGCACTGCAAGTATATGAAATACCTGGCCACTGATATGATGTATGTTTGCACAACAACACCATAAATGCTGTTCTAATTGATCTAAAGTCACATTGTTTTTTCTGTCCAAAGTTTCACTCCTGAAAAAAAGGAATGAAGTATTTCAATGGAAGTAAAGTTGCTAAAAACTGCGGATAAATTAAAAATTCTGAAACTAGTGAAGGATAACCTTGGGGAGAAGGCTCTCCGACACTGACAAAACAAATTGTTTGACCATAAATGCCTCAGAAATGTCACTACACACCTTTACTCTGACTTCTTCCACAACATTCTTGCCTATTTCCAACAAAATCACTACTGGATATGATATGCTGTTCCATTTGCATGATCAGTTTGCATGACTGGTGGCAAAGCAACAAGCAGGTAAGTGGCCAGGCTACCTAGGCTAAACCAAATGTTCCAATTTCTACATAAAGTATGCAGAACTTTATTTTTCACTGTACTGTGCACATCTCAGAGCACAGTGCTACAAAGCACACCAAAGGGATAAAGGCGGTATACATATGACATGTGTATTTCAGAATTATAAAAACATATACACCACAATCTGTTCTTTAACAAGCCAATGAAGATATGTCAGTACTAATTACTGATGACTTTTTTCTTATAATAAGTATGCAACGTGTTAAAACTAAGCCTGTGTGGCACCCAGCCTATGTAAACATTAAGCTGGTACATACAAGCCTGTTGCAAGCCACAGTAAAGCATTGATAAAGATTGATGCTTACATGGCTTCCTGTATGGTTTGCACTGGACTGACATTTCTTGAAAGAACATCTTTTGCTGACTGGCTTTTGCCAGCAATCAACCAATCAACTTGTACTGCAATCTGCTGCAACTTTCTCAGAAGCAGAAAGATGTGAGGTTAAGCCTTCTGATAGTACCAACATGTTGTTATGGCAACAAGCAGGAAGTTCTTCTGGCAGCATAACATGTTATAGCAACATGCAGGAATGCTTATACCGGAAATAACTAAAAACGTTTGGGACTTCATTTTTTTATTTTATCAATACTAACAGAAGTGAAAATGTTTAATTTTCTTTTCTTGTCTGGAGCTGGAAGAGAGAAATCAGGGGATGCATGTTCTTTCTTCTACCATGTTTCATCTAAACTGGAGAGGTACTGATGGGCTCTGCACCAGGTTCCAAAATACCTGCGATATCTTCTTAGCTTCCCATCAGCGCACAGTTTTTTTTAACCTTTAAGTAAGCTGCTAGTTCCCAAGCCTCTATTAAATATAGCCTGCATGCACACTAATTATGGTACAGCATCATGCCCTAATCATAAATACAACCCCACTTCCACATCCCTAACACCTGCCAAAAAGCTGAAAACCAGATTCATCAAACTAATTTTTGGGGCATCTGTGACATGCCCTTGAGTTGCTATGGGGACAAAGCACAACCTTTATACTTAACAATGTTGTCAATCACCAACATATTCCACAAAGGCAATGTGCACATGTTTTGCAGTAATGTACAACCTGATTTGTAAATGAAAAAGTAACAGAAGGAATTGCTTAGCCTCATAGGAAAACTCACAGCAGGAGAAACAGAAATCATGACTCTGGTGTATGTGTAGCTTCATCTGTTATTGAAATACTGCAAACTGTTTATAAAAATGAAAAAAATGCTGTGTTTATTGTGACTTACAAAATCCATTTTAAAACCTGGAATATAATTAAAACTACCATTATAAAGTTGAGGATGTGCTGAACAGTTTGCAATTTAAATTTCTTTAGTAACGCTTGAAGTTACAACAATATGAACATTTGTTTGTACTGCTGAGTTGCCAACGTGATTTTAATCAAAAGGCTCTTTGGTAGTTACAGTGGAATTTTACCAAGATTCAATGGGGCAAGGAGCTACATGTAACAATTATAATAAGTAGGCTACATATAACTGTTGTACACCTGATCCCTTCTAATTCCTTTTGTTACGAAGCAATATTGTCTGGTGTACTGCAAATTTAGGGTGTTGGACTCAAACCAGAACAAACTACACCCAATGTGGTTTAATTTTGCAGCAAATGGTATCCGTACAGACAGGCTTAGGTAATTGTGCAAGTGATTTACAACATGACATATTCAGAATATGAAAAGTGACTCTGTGGCTAACAAAATTAACGATGTCCCAGCTTGAAGGGTCCCATGGTAAACAAATACCATAACAACAAATTGTGTTCTGCTTCTCCGCGACTCTCACTGTAAGCTTAGCAAAATAAAGGCTGCTTTTAATGCTTACGTATTATCGCAACCACATTCTGAACAGGACAAACTGCTCTTTTCCAAGCCATACTCCTGCCGGTGTGAGATATGTGGTGAACGTTTCTTGGGACGAGAATGTTACACTCCTTACTACATGTAATTTTCATACACGTACGGTACCATGCAACTCGGAGGGCAAACTGTCATAATTCTGCACATACTTACAAACTTATTACAATTACAGCAGCACAGTTGTGACAGGCACTGTGATTGGATGCACACTTCTTATGCTACTTTTCATGTCACTATAGTAAGGCTAGGCATGTGTAAGCAGAAGCGATGTAGCCCACCTCCTTTCCACCCCGTGAAAACACCTCTGTAAAGGCAGTGTCATAACCTTGTTGTCATGCATGCAAGGAACAAAAGTTGAACTCCTGTGTGCTCCTCTAACCACAGTACTACAGACCTTTATGGACACCAATTTCAAATTTCCTACAATAGGACCGTGTTTGTAAAACAAGTTCTTCTCATGGTCAGGTCAGATCGATCAGCTTTCATTTACACACCACGATGTGCTTAGCAAATAGTTCAGGCAGTGAATTACTTAAGAATAATTTAGGGATTTCTCATCAGTACTTGGAGTGCATAACGGTTTAAGTGGTCTGTCATAAATCATACAATGCATGCACATATAAATGTTTAAATGGGTACTCATGTACTGTGACTCAGAAATACAAATGAATGTTGTTGTGTCTTTCGGCTTTTCCCGGTTAGGGGTCGCCACAGCGGAACTCCGGTCCGCTAAAAATTGGCAATAGATTTTTACATGCCGAGTTGCCGGCCCTGACGCACAACATTCAACGAAGGTGCGCCCATTCACGCACGTCTCCACACAGAAGACGCTCTAGCTGAGAATCGAACAGGACAACGTGTTACTGTGAGGCGACGCTACCGCAGCACCACCACCGCAGTCTAGAAATACAAGTGATTAAAAGCTGATTTTCCATTGTGTCAAAAATAGACAAAGCCACAGAGGTCTGCAAAATCATTTTAAAAAGATTTCATTCACTTTAATTTAAAAGATGTCAGTAGTGCGGCTTTCGCTCATGGTTGTGATAATACGCAAGTACCCAATTTACTTATGTTCATCCTGAGTGCAAATAAGCTTGTGAAGTTTTTTTTTTTTTTTTTTTTTAACAAGTTGTTTTTCCTGACTTGTGAAGCACAGATTTTTTTCAAGTGTTCTGACCACATGAAAATCAGAACTCTACTACAAAGGGAAGAGAAACATTCAACATCATACATAAAAACCTTCCATAACTCAAAGTAATGCCTAAACTGACTAGCTCTGAAGATATTATAAAGCAAGAAAAATGGACTGCATATATAATTTCAGAACAGAATGCAAAAACAGGCAGTGATGTTCAAGTACACAACTGACAAGTAACATGTAAAGCCTTCCTCTAGGAACATGGTCTCTTGGAGGGATTGTTCTTCTGTCCCAGCTACCTGCTACTAAACCAGCTCTGAATTTTTCCAAGTATGACCTTTGAAGTGTACACAATTCTTATGACAAAAAACACCAGCTCATTCTCACTGCAAGGCATCCTGGGAATTATGAGGATTCCTCCAGAGGGAATTGAAAAAAGACAAGAATGATGCGGCAAAGAGGCAGTAGGGTTTCAAGCAAAAAGGAAAACAGTTAGCCACAAATAATAATATAGCAAGGACAGCTGCGCAGAAAGCCTACAATGATGGATACGCATTTCAGTAATTCTTTTCTGCTTTGTGATATAGATGAAGGCCGACAGTCAGAGGTGCTGACAGAAAAACACTCATCAGTGACACCAAGACTCAGAAGCTTGTTAAATGTCAAGGTTCTTGCTCTTTAGTTACTGTTTCCAAAAGTATTTTCAGCACCTCCTTTACATCTTTACATTCTCTCACTCCCAGCGGAAAGCAAAATCTTTGGTGAAGCATGATTTGAAAGATGAAGTGAAGCTGTATGAAAGGCTACTCATGCAAGTGTTAAGACATCTGTTTCACTACTTGTTTAACAAGGGAAAACAAAATGATATTCAACTACATTTACAAATTTACAGTAATACAGGGATACCAGTTTCTCAGTGATATGGAAGGTTGGAAAATACATAGATTCAGTTTCCCTAGGTATTTAAACAAGAAATAGCTCCCTAGATCAGAGGTACTAGCTAAACAAAGCCCATCAAATCTATTTACATTTAAACCTAAAATATTTAGTGTTACTGTTTACTATACCAGTGTACTGTCGCACTGTCTTCTCCTTAAGTGCTATTATCACCAAATGGCTCTCCACTTAACCACACACCAGTGGCCTAGTTTGCCATCTACACTATTAGGGATCTAATGTTTTGCATTATTACTTTCATGTTAAAAACAAATTATGACAAACAAGCACAGAATCCTGTTTTCAAGAGTAAGACTGAAGTACTAAAGAGGCGGGGGGGAGGGGGGGGGGGTCAAGGGATATGATGATTTCTACTACAAGAGAGTCAAACCTGGATCTGGTGTACACAGATGTCCTATACTTTACACTTTGCACACTATTCTCTAGGCTACAAAGGCAGCCTAAGTGTAGAGTGCCTGCACTTCTTGTTAGCACTATTACAGTTTCCAGACCCGCCCCCCCCCCCAGTTATCCTGTTATTGTTACTCCGCCCATACTGCTGTACATTTTAGCAACTTCTTTGCACTCATTTCATTCATTTCTGGACTACATTACCAGTAATTCCATTTTGGTTCTTATTTTATATGCATCTGCTGCTGTAGTCATTGCTACACTTTTCACCAATATAGCTCAATGCAGTACACTGTTCCAAAGGCTGCATATCAAAGCATATTTCAGCTCAGTATGCATATCATGGTCACTCCATGAACAGATGGGAAAAAAAAATGTCCTCACATGCAAATTAAGTATGCTACGATACTGGATTTGAGATGAGAATAAGCAGTTTACGGACAGCTTACCCATCCGAGACAACTGAGTTTTCTGCCTGCCTACAGGCCCTGCTGGAGGCCAGGAAATCTAGAGTGGTCAGAAAGAATGAGGTGCAGTGGATGATGGGAGTGTGGTACCACATGCAGATGAACTGCACTACCAACATTGAATGCTGGGGTGTAAGGTTAAGGGTGGGTGAAAAGGGAAAAAGCCTTTGCTACCATAAGGACGCCATCATATTGGGTCACTCCTGTCTCTTCATATCATCTCTGTTTTTGCTGTAGACATTAATGAAGGGCACTGGAACAAGTCAGATGACAGACAGTAGTGACAGTGGTACAGACACCAATAACAGATATTCAAAAAAAATAAGTACACTGCAATATTTTACATGAAGTGTACAGCATATATCCTCAAGTGTGAATGCCTTACTTTAATAATATAACATATAAAACACCTTCTCTTCTAAGGATTACTACTGTAGAAGCTGTCCATTAACTGCTAAAGCTGGCCTTGATACATAAAACCAGAAGTACAGCACTGTTCAGGTCTTCATGGCAGCTCTAATAACCAAGAAAATGTTGTGCAGCAGATGTCTTTTACTATACAATCACTTTTTATTATGCTGCGGCTAACCTACTGCCATCATTTATATCACAACAGTAAATGTGAAGGTCTACATCTGAACTTGTTTTGTAACTTCTGAATAAAAAAAAATTCTTGCAAATTTTAACTTTTTCATAAAAATACTCTACATAAAGATCAGCCAAGATTGGGAAGATGCAGGGTTTTTCTTTTGCTGTAGTCTGTCTTGTGACAAAGTCATACAGAAATATTTGTTGTGTCAACAGGATGGAACAGTACCCTTACAATACTGTAGCTTTTCTCTCCTGCCAAATGCACACACACACACACACACACACACACACACACACACACACACACACACACACACACACACACACACACACACACACACCCTGAAAACTGCTCAGTTTTATGGTCTCTCATTAGCCCCAGGCTCTGCATTCAATTTGAGGAATTAAAGGCAGCTTTGAACTGCTGCAGTTCTGTGCCAAAATGCAAATCCATAAAATATCAGGCAGTCTGCCGTTCCTGCTTCACTGAAATGGGTACATTGTCACAACTTGCAGCTCTGGGGTGAGGCTGAATTCAGTCTGTGCCATTAGCAGTTTCTTTGTAGCACTAACTTCTGTACTTTACTTTATCCAACTCTAAAAACACTGCTACTTTGAAGCAATTGGTACCACTCCTACTCCGTGCCAGACTTTGAGCTCGTTTTTAATTTTCGGTTAATTCCACTGCTTAAAACAGTACAAATAAATACACGCACATAAATACACAGACATATGTGAATAAGAAGTTATGTACTCATCATAACGTTCCATGCTGGTAGTCCATCTCACCCTTCATTTTTACATATGGGTTCGGAGCCGATCCTCGGCTCTGACCTGGTCGATTTACAAGTTAGAAGACTTCTGGTTGGCTCGTGGCTAAGCAGGTATCCCATGGTGCACCAGTACAATCCCCAGATCTTGTTTGCTGCTCACTAGAATAACAACCATAAAAACAACCAATACTAAAGGGTCTCCAACCAAGGGCAACCAAATTATTACTTCCAGATCTTCCAGGATGGGGGCAGGAGGGCGGGTTTGTAAAACTGAAGGGTGAGATGGACTACCAACATGGAACATTATGGTGAGTACATAACTTTTTTGTTAGGTAGTCCAAGCTCCACTTCATTTTTACATATGGGACAGCATCCCTAGCGCCTTATTCTTGGGTGGCTCATTGGAAAATACTCTTGAGCACCGTGCAGCCAAAGGATGCTCTACCCCTGGATGCCAAATCCAATTTGTAATGTGTAATAAAAGTGTAAGGGGTAGCCCACGTAGCTGCTGCACAAATATTATCAAGTGGTACCTTGGCTTGAAAAGCTGCAGAGGTAGACAGCGACCTGGTAGAATGAGCCTTGATCCTGTTGGGTAAAGGTTTACCCTCCGAACTATAGATAAAGGCTATACAACTGGAAATCCAATTAGATAAGTGTCACTTTAGAAACTGGTAAGCCCAATCTAGAGTCAGAAAAGGAAATTAATAATTGATCTGACTTCCTGAAAGCCTTAGTCCGCTGTAGATAAAAACGTAGTTGTCTATAAATGTCTAGCTGATGAAAATGGTACTCAGCTGCATTACAGTGGTTAGGGAAGAAAACTGGGAGTTCTACTGATTGGTTTAAGGTAGCATTAGAACAAACTTTGGGGACAAAGGAGGGAATAGTATGTAATGACATCCTGTCCTTGTGAAAAATCAAATATGGTGGCTTAATAGACAAGGCCTGTAGCTCCGATACCCGTCTAGCTGATGTGACAGCTGCCAAAAACAAGGTCTTCCAAGACAAAAATTTTAGAGAAGATGAGTGGGAAGGTTCAAAGGGGGGAGAAGTCAGTTTGGACAACACAAAATTTAAATCCCAAGAAGCCACTGGTCCTTGCAGAGGTGGTCTCAATAGAGTGGCCCTTTTCAAAAAGGTCTTGCATAGCTTATTGTTTATTATTAAATTGGTATCTGGAAACCCTAAGTGAAAATGAGAAATCACCGCCAATTGGACTCTGATAGTGGCAGCGGCTGATCCTTTCTGAAAAAGCTCAGTAAGAAAATCCAGAATCACAGGGATAGAAGCATTGTATGGATCTACATTCATTCTCTGTGCCCAAATAGAAAATCTTTTCCATTTACTGCCATACAGCCTCCTAGCTGAAGGTTTATGGGAGGACATAAGAATATGTGACAGTGAGGATGATACATCATGAAGCCTGACTACGGATGGAACTGGAGCAACCATGCTTCAATTTGAGGGTGTGGATTGAGGGGTGTAGCGAACCAGACATGTGAGTCAATAGATCTGGAGCTGGGTCCAGAATCCAAGGATCGTCCAGGAGGAGAGGCTTGAGGAAGGGGAACCAGACCGGACGAGGCCAGTAAGGAGCAATGAGGACCAACTTGCTTCCCAGCTGACTGGCTTTCTGAATCACTTTGGAAATGAGAGGGATTGGAGGAAAGGCATACAAAAGTCCCGTGGGCCAATCGTGAGCCACAGCGTCTCCCCTGGAGGGGGAATGAGGGAAAAATAGCTGCTGCATTTGGTACTGACTGGGCTGGCAAAAAGGTCGCAGCAAGGCTGTCCCCATTTCCGGAAAATCTGATCCACTGTTTCCCATTTCAGAGACCAATCGTGAGGCATTAGGATTGCCCAGCTGAGCTTGTCGGCTATCATGTTGGTCATCCCTGGAATGTGCATTGCAACCAAAAAACGCTGGGAAGAAATTGCCCATTCCCAAACTCGCATGGCCTCTCAACATTGGGGGTAAGAACTGGTATCACCCTGTTTGTTGATGTACCAAACCACTGACATGTTGTCTGATTGTATCGCAATTGTCCCTAGAGGAAGAAGGTCCTGAAGTGCTTGCAACGCCAGAAGCACCGCCCTCATCTCCAGAACATTGATATGCAAATGAGCCTTGTGTTTTTGCCATGTGCCTTGGACAGTCCTGCCGAGATAATGCCCTCCCACCCGATCTGGGAGGCATCCATGGTCACAATGGAAACGGGTTGTTCCAGAACAAAAGGAGCACCCGTGATCAGTTGATTGGGAATTATCCACCAAAGAAGGACCCTTCTTGCATGATTCCGTTAGCAGGATAGGATGACTCAGTGGAAGAGACTGGAAGGACCACTGGGAAAACAGAAGCCACTGGAGAATTCTCATGTGCAACCTGGCTAATGGTACCAATAGAATTGTGGAAGCCATAGTCCCGAGGAGCTGAAGAACCCACTTTGCTTTGACTTTTCACAATGGGAGAAAACGTTGAACTTGGGAGATTAAGTTCTGTGCCCTTTTGGTGGGGAGACGAGCTGTCATGTTCACTGTGTCTACCTCTGGCGACTATAAAAAAATCGCAGATTGAGAGGGCAACAATGCAGATTTTTTCCAATTTACGGAGATCCCTAACTGAACACAAAGTTGAATCGTGCCGTCCCTGTTTTGGAGGAGTAGATAACTGGTGGGGGCGGTCAGGAGCCAGTCGTCCAAATACAGAAACACCTGAAATCCCTGACGTCTCAGGTGAGCTATCACTCCTGCCATGCATTTGTTGAACACCCTAGGGGCTGTGGTGAGGCCAAACGGCAGAGCACAAAACTAATAGTGACTGGCTCCCAGCCGGAAGCGTAGATGGCTTCTGGACACCTTGTCCACTTTTATGTGGAAGTAGGCATCCTGAAGATCTAGAGAGCATATTCAAGAGTCCCTAACAATGGGAGTATAGACTGCAGTGTTACCTTCCAAAACTTGTCCTTCTTCACTGATTTCTTCAATCTGCTGAGGTCTAATATTGGCTTCCAATCTCCGGTTCATTTTGGAACTAAAAGAACCTGGAGTAAGTTCCGGAACCTATCTGGTCTGCTGGGATGGACTGGATGACTCTTTTTACAAGCAACTTGTTGATCTCCACAGTTGCCTGATCCCTGTGATCAGGTGGTACATCTGGGATCCTTTTGGGAACAAACGGTGATAGGGGAAAAGGGTATGATATAGCCTCTGGTAACAACTCTTTGTACCCACTTGTCTTGGATGATATTTAGCCAGGCTTCTTGGTACAAAGAAATGTGACCTCTGACAGCCCCAGAGAAGTACAAAGAAATGTGACCTCTGACAGCCCCAGAGAAGTACAAAGAAATATGACCTCCGACAGCCCCAGAGAAGCGCAGTCAGGCTCCACATCAGGAGTGCTGATAATGCCGTCCTCAAAAGGAATCAAGGCCTTGTTGGTATTGCGGACCGCCCTTGCCTCTAGGGCAACATCTGCTGTTTCTGCCTCCTCTGCCTCTGAAGGAGGATTCACCCTGTGTGTCAGGAAAGACCCTCTGGGACTTCTTGAACCACATTTTACCACCCCTTTGGCCCTTGGGGTATGGTCTGGAAGGGACAGTAAAACACACTCCCATGGCAGAAAGTGTCTTTCCTTCTTGCTCACACCGAGTGTGTGTATCCTTCACCTTGGAACCAAACAATGAGGAATCATCAAACGGGGCATTAGTGAAAGTAGACGTGAAATGTTCCGCAAAATTACATAAGCACATCCAGGAGTGGCACCTCAAGGAAACTCCGGAACCCGCTGCTCTACTTGCTCCATCCACAGCATAAGAGATAAGTTGCATGGAGGAGTTAACCACAGAATTTAAGGTGGACAACTTAGTAGAAATCTTGTCAGGAACTCCCTCAGTACACGCACCTTGTATGGAATCTCCCAACTCCTTGAGGAGATCCACCTGCAACCTAGTGAAGAGCGTGAGATAGTTCAGCGATCGAAGGGTAAACGCCGCTGAACTAAAAATATGCTTCCCAAATCTGTCCATCTGTTGAGACTCCTTGTTTAACAGATGAAGAGGTCTCTGCTAACTCTTTCTTCATGGCCGCCGTCACCACCATGGCATCTACGGGAATGCTCTTGGACAAGAACTCTTTAACAGGAGGGGCAGACAAGAACGTATTTGGTCTCCAGGGGACTGGCTCCATGGTGTCAGGAGTATCCCACACCTTTTGACTAACTAGATCCATCAGTTCGTCAAAAGGTGGGGACACCCAAGAGGCAGAAGGTTGAGACCCGAAAGCCTTCAGGTACACCGACTCCTCATTAGAAAGATTAACAGTGGGCCAGTCGCACCTCTGCTTAAGGATCTCTAAAATGTCCACAAAGGGGACATCATCAGAGGACAACTTGGGGGACCATTCAGACTCCTTGAGGTCAGTGTCCGATGTCAAAGACTCATCCTGGGAGTCAATATGTTCTCTCTTACATAACCTCTTCCGGGGAGGCTCCTTAGAAGGATATTCCAAGGAAGCCGAGGAAGAGTGGGGGCCACCAGCAGATGGCTCCTGAGGCTGCGGGTCTCTGCTGTCTCCAGAGAGAGTAGCAGCTGAGACTGAAGTAGGTGATCTCGGGGGAAGAGTGCTAGTGCCACTGGTAGGGGCTGGAGAATGAGACAGCACGCTCCTCATCATCTCAAACGCCGACCTCTCCGGCTCCGAAGACCTCCCACGCTCCGAAGAGATGTGGGTCGGCACCGGAGCCAGAGCTGTCAGCTCCAAGATAGATGCAGGGTCCGAGCTCACCCTGGCCGAAGCACTGAGAGGAAGGTTCGGAACCAAAGAAGATTGATTCCAACCCTCCCTGTCTGTGCCAACAGGAGAGCTTCGGCCCCTGAACACGATGGACGGCACCGGGTGTCTGAGCCAAACCTGGCTCCAATGCAGCAACAAGGTGAGTTGGAGACAGCATTTCCTCCATTGGCACCAAGCACTCCGGCTCCAAAAGGCCAGTATGGCTCGGAGGAGGAATAGCAGACAAGGGCAAAGCTGGGCCAAGTGGCTCCGGAGCCGACTGGGTCAGAGCAAACAATAATTTTGGTAAGACAGACGACTTCAGGAGTCTCAGCACTACCCTCTCCACATCTTCTTCTGAAATTCTCCTGAAAGACCTGGAAGACATAGTTGGGGGACCTTGATCTGGGGGGTACTAGAGACTTAATTGTTACAAAAACTGGTAGGGAGCTTAAAGACTGGCTCAGAGTAGCAGTGTCAACTGCTGTATCAATAGGTTCAGAGATTGGTTCTGAAACACCTGTAACCGACTGACACCACCATGATGCTCTCCTTCGGCTCCAAAGGCTAGATTTGGATTGTTTTGACTGTTTAGGAGGTGGCTCTGAAACACCAGCCGGTGCCGGAGAAGGCCTTTTTGAGGATTTTGATTTCCCAGACTTAGAGGAAGCCGAAGAACTGGATAGTGCCTCCTAAAAGCATGGTTTCAAAAGACCCTTGAGTATGAGTTTGTTCTTTCTCTCCTGTAATACTCTTGGAGAGAAAGCATGACAGAACAAACATGACTCCTGTAAGTGGATGGCCCTTAGGCAGTAGACACAGCTACTGTGGCCATCCGTTAAGGACATCTTTTGGGAGCATTTCATGCACTTTCTGAACCCTGAGGGTTTATGCTCCTTACTTTCCTTGGACATACTACATACACACACAACCCAGAGATATGAAAAGGAGAAAGGGAGAAAAGAAGGAGGACTAGGTCCTCTAAAACGGGCCTAGCCCGGTGTAGTGAAACTAGGTCTTCTGACTTAAACAGACCAGAAGGGAAAGTCCATGCACACAAGGGAAACCGAAAATACACAATAAATGTCTACATTCCTAAAGAAAAAGCAGGTAGTATACTTGCAAGCTTAGTAAATTCACAAGCGGATCCCCGCCAAAAACAAGCAATGTCAAACTAGCAGAACTAACTACCAAAGATGACCAAAAAAAAAAGGGGTCAGAATAAAGTACAGTTTTGTACCTACCATAAATGTAGATGTTCGAGTGCTAATACAGCTGCAGTCATAACAGATGGGTTCTCCTGCCGTCAGGCGCGTCCTCGGTCGGCCGAATTCCAAAGTCTAGGTCCGGTGTTGGTTGTCGTCGCTTCTTCCCTGACATCAGTGCGGCAGGGGTATAAAAGAACCAGCTGACGCCATTTTCTTCAGTTTTTCTTGCCCCAGATGTCAGGTGCCCCCAGAAGGAAGGCAATACATTAATTTATGTAAAAATGCAATGCAATATAATCAAAAATCAGTAGTTGCAAGCAAACACACCATAAATGAATACCCCAATCAGGTTGTATGAGGAGGTGTTAGCCAATAGGCCTGTCCCAAGAGGGGAAGGAGGGAGGGAAACCTGGACTGCAGCTGTATTAGCACTCGAACATCTACATTTATGGTAGGTACAAAACTGTACTATGTTCATCGTGCATACAGCTGCAGTCATAACAGATGGGTAGAATCCCAAAGCTAAAAAAGGGGTGGTAGGCACTAGGTGGAACTAGGCGGAGCCAGGATGCCCTGCAAGACTGCAGTGGCAAAGCCTGCTCTAGTTTTGGAGTATAATGGTAGGTGATAGTGTTTGGAGAAGGTATGCACAGAACTCCAAGTGGCTACTTCCAAAATATCTTTGGTAGGAACCCCTCTGAGGAAAGCTGCAGAGGTAGCTGTGGCCCTTGTGGAGTGAGATCTGATGCCTGCAGGTACAGTTTTACCATGAAAGGAGTAACAAAAATGTATGCAGTGGGCTATCCATTTTGAGATTGTCTGTTTTGAAATTGGCTTCCCTTGAGCTCCTGCAGCATAGGACACAAAGAGTTGCTCTGATTTTCTGAAAGGCTTTGTTGTATCCAAATAGTAATGCAGCTGTCTGTGGATGTCCAAGGAGTGTAGTAGTCTCTCCCCTTTGTTTTGAGGTTTAGGGTAAAAGGTAGGTAAGTGGATAGCCTGATTCAAAGCTACCCTGGATACCACCGTAGGCATAAAGGATGGATTGGTTTGTAAGGAAACTCTGTCCTGATGGAAAATGATGAAAGGCTGCACAGCCATGAGGGCTTGTAGTTCCAATACCCTGCGAGCTGAGGTGATAGCCAGAAGGAAGGCTGTTTTCCAGGACAAATATTGCAGTTCTGTTGAGGCAGCTGGCTCAAAAGGAGGCAAGGTCAGTTTTTCTAGAATGAAATTGAGGTCCCAAGTAGGTACTGGTTGTTTCCTTGGGGGTTTTATATTCTTAGCCCCTCTGAGGAACTGTCTTAAGAGGGGGTGAGAGAATAAAGGAGGATCAGTGTTGTATTCTGCAGAAATGGCTGAGGCATGGATTTTGATGGAGGAGAATGAAAGTCCACTGCTTAGCAACTCAGCTAGATACTGTAATATCTGAGGTAAATTCAGTATTCCAGGATTCTGGCCCTTTTTCTCATTCCAGGCACAAAACCGTTTCCATTTTGCGGAGTAAGCTTTTCTAGTAGAAGGCCTTCTTGCCTCCAAAATGACATCCTGCACCTCCTTGTAGAGTAGGGTCTGCGGTGAAGTTAAGGAATCTTCCATGCGGCCAGATTGAGTGTTTTCAGCTGACTGTGAAGAGTTTTGAAGCTGTGCTGAGTCAAAAGAAGAGGCATTAAAGGTAGGATCCATGGTGGGGAATGCATCAGGCTTCTCAGGAGTGGGTACCAGTGTTGTCTTGGCCAGTCTGGAGCAATGAGAATCATCTTTGGTCTGTCTGCTCTGGTTTTTAGTATAACTTTGGGCAGCAGAGGAAGAGGTGGAAAGGCATAAACTGTCATTGCTGTCCAACTGAAAGAGAGTGCATCCACTCTCCAGGCATGTGGATGAAAGGTCCTTGTGCAGAATTTTGCACATTGGTGATTTTTGTGGGAGGCAAAGAGATCTATGTCTGGTCTTCCCCATGCTTGAATTATTTCTGTAAAAACTTGAGGATGCAACTTCCATTCGTGTGGATCTGTCAAATTTCTGCTTAGGTTGTCTGCCAGCGTGTTTTCCTTGCCTGGCATTTACTGTGCTTGAAGCTCGATTTGTAATTCCAGAGCCATGTTCCAAAGAGACATGGCCAGCCTGCACAGGGGGTATGAATGGGTTCCTCCCTGTTTGTTTATGCACCACATTACTGTGGTGTTGTCTGTCCTTATCAATAGTTGACCTGGATGCAGAAGGTCTTTGAAAGCCATAATAGCATTTATTACTGCTAGCATTTCCTTTTGATTGATGTGTAGGTGCTTTTCTTTTTGGGACCATTTGCCCTGAATGCACCGATCTGTCATGTGCGCCCCCCCCCAGGTGTAGTCCGAAGCGTCTGTTTTGATGACTTGATTTGCTTGAGGTTTGCAGAATGGGAGACCTGTGTTTCTTTGGCATGCTTGAGCCCACCACAGAAATTCCTTTTGAAGACATGGAATCAGTGGTATTATTGTTTCCAAACTGTGGCTGTGTTGAGACCATAGGTTTTTCAGGTACCACTGAAGTTTCCTCATATGCAGCTTTGCACATGGGATTAGTAGGATGCAAGATGCCATGAATCCCAGAGCCTGCAGGATTTTCCTTGCAGTCAGCCTGGTGAAATTTGCTAGTTTTCTGAAGTATTGAGTTAGTTGCCCCTGTTTCTCTGGCGTGAGGTAGGCCCATCTGGGTGTTTGTGTCCAAGTTGGCACCCAGGAAAATTATTGTTTGTGAGGGTATCAGCCTTGATTTCTTTTTGTTGACTGTGTATCCCAGAGAATTCAACAACATTATTACAAAAGCCAGATGTTTCAGAAGAATGTGCTTACTGTCCGCTTGGATCAGGCAGTCGTCCAAATATGGGTATATTTGTATCCCTTGAAGTCTGCAGTAGGCAATTACTGATGCCAGGCATTTCGTGAATACTCTGGGTGCAGTAGATAAGCCAAAGGGCAATGCAGAGAATTGATAATGGGTTGAACCTGCAAGAAATCTGAGGTCTCTTCTGCAATCTTGTCTGATTGGGACATGCAGGTATTCCTCCTTGAGGTCCAATGTTACCAGCCAAGACTCCTTGCCCAGCATGGGAAGAAGCTGCTGTAATGTGAGCATCTTGAATTCTGGCACAAGTAAAAATGTGTTTAGGATGGATAGGTCCAAAATAGGTCTCCAATCTTTTCCCTTCCTTGGTACCAGGAATAGTCCGGAGTAAAAACCTTGACCTTGTTCTTGTGTGGGTACCTCTTGAATAGCTTTCATGTCCATGAGATCTGAAATCTGTTTTTGTGCCTCTGCCCTTTGATTGTGTGGCAGGTTTGGCATGCCTCTCATTTTTGGAAGGGTGTGAAAATGGAATCTGTAGCCTCTGTTTATAATGTCCAGGATCCATTTGTCTTTTGTGACAATATGCCAATTTTTCGAAAATAATGCCAGTTTTCCGCCTAAAGGTGCTGCCATTTGAGCCTTGCTTGGCATGCAAAGGGAAAGTCATTGGGTCTGCTTTCTGAATGGCTGTGAACTATCCTCACCACCTCTTTGTGTAGGAGCTTGCCATTGTCTGCCTCTAAACGATCCTTGAGATTGCCCTCTGCCCCTCGGGCACCTGTATCTACCTCTTTGGGGTCTGTCCGTGGCTGGAAAGGACCAATTTTTGGAAGGCCAATTTCTACTGAAACGTGGAGGTTGTACCTTTAGGAAATCTTTCACTGTTTGCATTGACTTAGCCTTTTCCTCCATTTTCTTTAATACCTCCTCAGCTTTAACACCAAATAATACATCTTTTGCAGAGGGCATCTAGTAATTTAGCTTTGACATGATCTGGTAAGGTTTGCTCTTTGAGCCAGGCATGTCTACGTATGACTGATCCTGTAACAGCAGCTCTACATGAGGCCTCTAAAGCATCAAAACCACATTGCAAGGTATGTTTACCCACTTGTTCTGCACTATGCATCAAATCCTGCAACTCCTTCAAGTCTGGTTGTTCAGGTTGTGACATTTTGCTTCTCAACTGTGATAACAGAAACTGTTGGTACTTTAACATATGGAACTGGCAGTTTAATGCCCTCATGGTTAAGGTGGCCGAGGTGTATACCTTTTTCCCCCACCTTTCTAAAGCTCTGGAATCTCTCTCTGAAGGTAATGGATTTTTAGCAGTGGGGGCCTTAATTCCCTTGGGACCCTGTGAGATAGTTTCTGGGTCAGCCGCATGGCTTTTGTATAGGAATTGGTGTGAGTCAGGAACCCGGTAATACCTGTCAGGCTTGACTGGGGCTGGAGGTAGAGAGTCTGGGTTAAGGCAGGCCTCCGAATAAACATCATCAAGAATGTCCAAGACAGGAGGTATAGCCAGAGGCCTGTGCTGAGGGAGGAAGAGAAAATCCCTAAGCCTTTTCTTGGAGTCTGAGTACTCTTGGCCTTCCCAGTGGAAGTGTTCCCTCAAGGTATGCAAGGTTTCCCCAAAAGAGTAATCCTCAGGAGGGGAGACAGTGGGAATGGCCTCCTCTGCATCAGAATCTTCAAAAGGGGAGTATGAATGTTCCTGGTCATCAGAATGCTCTGAAATAATGGAGGCCTGGTCCGAGGAGGGGGAGTCTTCCTCCACTCTGGGCCTTTTGTCCGGGGGGGGGGGTTGAGAACCCCTGATAAGAGTAATCAAATCCTCAGCCATTTTGAGCATCTGCTTTTTAGACATGGGGCCTTGAGAAGGGCCCTGTGAAGCTTGTCTCTTAGAATGCATGGCTGCTTTAGACTTCGTGAAAGCCTTGATGGAAAAAGAAGAGGAAGGCCTGAAGACACCTTGAGAGGTGGCAGACCTGTCTAAACTCTGTGTTTCACTGCCAAGAGTGGCTTCGGTATCGGTAGTCGGGGTGTGGGCCGAAGAGCCTGCGACCTCGGGTACAGTAGACACCGCCAATGAAGTGTCATCGGTAGTCAGGGGCTGCGTAGGCGCCTCACTGAGAACCGGACCACCTGTAGTCGGCTTTGGCGTGGTGTCGGTAGAAGCCGCGGACCTTGTATGTCGGTCCTTATCTTTGCGTCTTTTACTCAAAACTGGAGTCGGAGTATCCGACGACATAATGTAATTAAATTTTTTGCCAAAATAGTGTTGGGCGAACTCCGCCCGATGCTTAATGGTTCGTCTGTTGAATGTAGCACAAAAACGACAGGCCGAGACGTCGTGGTCTGGGCCTAAGCAAGGAATGCAGAGGGAATGAAAATCCTTATGCGGTATTTGCTTCCCACATGAAATGCAATTATTAACTTTGTCTGACATCGGTCTGAGGCAAGAAAAGTTTCCCCAACGGGGTACTTAGCTTTCAAGAAGACTTCGGTTGCAAAATATTCGTAATCTCAGGAGCTGGCCGACCGGCACTTGCGAACTGCTTCTGCTTCGGGCACCGCGCGGCAAGAAAGACTGGAGAAAATGGCGTTGGCTGGTTCTTTTATACCCCTGTCGCACTGACGTCAGGGAAGAAGCGATGACAACCGACGCCGGACCTAGACTTTGGAATTCGGCCGACCGAGGACCCGCCTGACGGCAGGAGAACCCATCTGTCATGACTGCAGCTGTATGCACGATGAACATCAACAGACAAGACAACAGAAGCCCCTGTTAACTAAAAGTGGAAAACCGCCAAAACCTCTGCCTAATATAAAAAAATGCGCAACGGCGCCTAACCTAACTGGCACACAGGATACCAATAACAACTAGTAAACTAAATTGCACTCACAAAGGGCAAGCAATACAACTGCCTAATCTATTAGTAACACTAAATATATAATAAAGCATTAAATATAAAGAATTTTGAAAAAAGAACTTAGCCAGAGCCAAGAGAAGCACAACCAAACTCGTCGACATGGCAAATGAGATTTGGGGATTGTACTGGTGCACCATGGGATAGCTGCTTAGCCATGAGCCAACCAGAAGTCTTCCAGCTTGTAAACTGGCAGAGTTGGCTCCGAACCCATATGTAAAAATGAAGGTGAGATTGGACTACCTAACATCATAGATTATATATATATATATATATATATATATTTATATTTATATATATATAATGGCTTTCCTTGGCCATTCAAAACCCCGACCCGGTACAACGAAATAAAATCCCGACACTTGCTTAGAATGTCGATTGCTTCGAAGGAAAAAAAATCGACATTCGACCACTCACCATCCTAAAAAAACACATCCAAACACTCTGGCTAGGCTTATAAATGCCCTAGGGCAGATAGCCTAGTATCTACCTATGAACTACGAGGCGGAAAATATCTTACCATTTTGTAGGGGGCAATCCCCCCTGTGCCCCCCACACCTCCTGCTACTTATATATTCTAACGCCAAGATTGCACTACAGTGAGGAAAAGGGTAATTTTCCTGGTCCCCACTGTAGTGCTCCATGTTCGTCCTTCCAACTATCAAGGAAAGCCACCTCGACATTTTGATTGTAAGCATAGAGAGAGAGGGTTCCTATTATTTCCTCGAAGATTTCACTGAACTTGAAACCGCAAAATTTGAAAACATTAAATGCCCACATAAGTGATTTTCCCCACTGTAGTGCGAGTTTGGGGGCTGCCCCCCCACATTGGGGGATGTGGTGGGTGAAGCCTCCTACTTTGTAGTGTTTGAAGTTATTTGTTGGTGTTTGTAGGGCAAGCAAGTTCTTTCCAAGGGAAAGAAATCAGTTATGTGGAGGTTCAATATTTTGAAATTTTGTGGTTTTAGGGTCGATGAAGTGGCATTTCACACACACATTACATAAGGATCTCAGGTGTTTCAGCTGCATGGCTTCTGGATGTCCATTACTTTTTTTTTTTTAAACTCTTTATGGTTACATTCAGTCCAATAAAGCCAATCCCCACTAGCTGTAGAGATGCATGTTTCAGGCTTTTTATTAACCTCATCACCACAGCATAAGTAGATAGTTTGGTTATACCTCAGAAAAACAGGGTCTTTAAACCCAGCTGATGCCCATAAAGATTAAGGTGCTTGCAAAATATCCCAAATAACATCCAAACCAGAGGGTAAAAAGGACACACAGACAAATTATTCAGCAATAACATCAAGGAAAACCCAGACAAGGTAGAATTTTATCAGCTGGATTTAAAGACCCTGTGTTGCTGGATGTTAGAGCAGACACCAAAGACCTTTGTCTGACAAAGTTTGCTGATGACTGCAAAGTTGGAGATGTCATAAATAACCCCAGATAAGTGGTTTCAAACTAAATGCCAAAAAATGCAGCATTTTATACTTTGACAAACCTGGGCACTCCTGTTCCTATCACATAGGTGATATCCCCCTATAGATAAGACTTGGTCATTAGGGCCTTGAGCACTTTCATTAACACTGAACTATCCTTTGACCACCATGAGGCCACTATTAAGAAATCCTTTAATACAGCCAGACTAACCATCAGGGGCACACCTTCTAGATCTAAGGAAGTCAGTGCCCTCCTCTACCCCACCCCATATCTCAGACCAATAATAGAATAGAATGCTCACTTTGATAAGCACTTGGCTAAGAGTATGCCCCAGCATGAGAGTCTGCAGCGTCTCTTAGGGAGGGATGAGATCAAGGTCCACGTGTAATCAAAACGTTCTCTATGCTTGCAGTACAACAATAGTAGGACCCCTCCCCTTCCTGCTTTTACCCCATCCCAAAAACAAAGACTAAATGGAAGAGATGAGCAGGTGTAATAATATATACTGTCTGGGGATGTGAAAAAAAAAATATATTGTCATTAGCAATAATGGAAATCATGAAAAGAAACTTGGAAAGTGACTGCAACCTGCAGAGTGAACATTAAACCCCAAAGCAAAGTTGTAATACAAATTCCAAAGCATGACACCAGTCCTGGGCTTGATAATTGCATTAAAAATAAAAAAAAAATACTGTAGTTTTCATGTCATTATCCAGATTAGTTTTTTTAAACTGCTTATGGTTATTAAATGAAATTATAGACTGAGGTAAAGTACTATTTATGTTACTTGTACAATTACATCACACAGCAAGGCAAATGCACTGATCTTAAGTGACATGTTTCAGACGAAACCCACACAAAGTACCTGACACACTCCTCACAGAACACAAACATGCAATTGACAAAGTAATTACATGCTACAAGAGGCATGTATTTGTAAAACACTTTATTAACTTGAAAGGCATGTCATGAAGTCCAGTATGATGTGTAATTAGGCCTTTCTTGGGAATGGCTCTCAAACAATACTGAAAATTTAAATACTAGCAGATATTACCAATTAAACTTGTAACTAGGGATAACGAAGATGTTCTCACTGATTAATCTGCCTTCACATTAGACATTATTCAAAACAGATTTCTGTTGTACTACTGCATTTTTTTTGTACACAATGCAAGTTACAACATTTTATGACATGTTAGTTAAACTGATTTTAGATGAAGCCAAAAGATGCTAAAAACAGTGGCCGTTATACTGCAGGATATCTTAATTTCTGTTAAAATCAGTCACACCTTAGAACTACCACTTAAAAAAGAAAAAAAAAAAGTCAATACCAAATCATTTAAAATGAATACAGCTAGATCTTCTGTTTTAACTTTTTGTACTTTCACATTATACAACATACTGTCATTATGGAGTACTGGACTTTCACAACTGTACAACATTACATTTGCTCATATAATGCTTCTCGCTCAACACCAGGAAAAATACATCCCCTAAATGGAATACCTGTTCTTTCCTTACACCTCCTTACTTTCCCTTCTTCACTCACTTCCTTACTTCTAACAATCCCTCATCTGGCTTTCTCTAAATATACCATAAGTCTGCTTTTCTCTCACTGCATACAGTAATTGATCTTTGTATTACACTAACTTACCTTTAATTTATCTATAAACTAGCTAAAACTTCATTAACTATTAAATCATTGTCATACAACTTGTACCTGTACTTAACCACTGTTTTCATATTATGTGTAATTTGGTATAATTATTTAAACTGTAGCGTTTTGTATTAAAGACTGTAAAATTATTATTCTTAAAATGTTTTGTAACACTTTGGAGCTTTTCTCTGTGGGCCTCGACTGGAAATTCATTCCTACCCAGTCAGACTTTTCTGGTAAACAAATGTCAATAAATAAAATAAAATAATTGGTTACTCCATTATGTATCCCATTGTTCCAAGGTGGACAACTGACATACAGTGGGATGCCAACTTATATATGTGACCTGCAATATTAGCTATACATAAATATGAAAGGCAAGCATTACAACTGATACAACAAAACTAGGCTGACTGCTGTACAGCAAAAAAAAAATCAGACTGCTAGCAATATTGCACTGTCCCATCTTTCTTACCATAATCTAGCCATCAGTTTTACTTTATTTTTATTTATTCTTCTGGTAGCTGAGTGAATAGGTAAATGTACTAAAACTAGTTGGACCACTCTAGACTACTAACAATACTTTTACATGTAGAAATAATCACGATAATTGGCGCAATCATTTATTTCTAAAACTTTGTCTGCCTTAGCATTTATACAGGAGTGAAACACTCTGCCTGTAGAAAATTATTCAATTATTAATTCAATTAATTAATTCAATTATTCAATTTACGCAGTGGCCAAATAGTCTTTTCTGTTAAGGTCACTTCCCCTGCCCTAAAAAAAAAAAAAAAAAAAAAAGCACTGGTCCCAGAAGTTTAAATGTTTACTCCATATAAGGTCCTAGTAACATGCAGGCCTGAGAAAACCAAAAGATCAATGTTTGAAAAGGATGCTCTCTGAAAGAATCGAGACATACAACAACATGGGCATTGTATCAATCTCCTGAAAGCATGCATTTATGCATCCTCTTGCATCTTATCCTAACAATTACTGCTGAAAAGTTTTTTATGTTTCATTTTTCCCACCGCAAGGAAATTAAAACATGTCCAAGCCTTTCATTTCAGCTTAAAATGGAGGAAGTTTTGGAAAATGAAACCATCCAAAAGGCTGCAAAATCCAAACAAAGGGCTAGTTTCAAAGGCACACAGCTTGTGGTTGCCTTTTTTGTAATTCAAGGCATCTGCCTGTGAATCACTCTGCCAGGACCACACCCTTTGGTTTAGTGGATGTATAAATATAATTCTCGTCTTTTTTAAAAGCCTGTTACAGGAGGCTTTGGTGTGCCTGATGAGTCACAAAGTAAAGTCACATTTTTGTGGAGAAGGAAGCATCTACAATTACCACAGATCACTCACATTCTTTGTCATCTGTGTGTGTGTGTGTGTGTGTGTGTGTGTTTTGGGAGGATTTGATTTCAATACCCAAAGAAAAGCATCACTACATAAAACAAAGTGAGAAGTTCAACATTCATAGACACTGTTTTTGCTTCAGACCTTCACAAACGGGAACCGCTGCTGTTGTAATTCTGGGCACAGCACGTTCAAGTAGATGTTACCAATGACAACACTGAGAAAAAAAATTACAAGATGAACAATTGTTGATGTTTCACGTCAGAATGTACCACAGGTCAAAGTTGTAAGTACGCCAGTGTTCAAACCACTGAGGACCATTAGGCCTTACAGAAGGCTCTATTGAAGCAGTTAGCTCTTTAACCTTCAAAGATTAGAGACCTGGGTTTGTCTGAAAGAATCATCAGTAGCTGTAAATTCAACAATGATCACAAGCTCATTCAGAGTTTCACATACAAAAAGTATAAATACAGCAATGCCAACAGTTACTATACACAATGCACGTGTAGGTTTTAACAGTTCAGAAATGACAGTCTGCCATATACTTAACTGAAGCAGCAGTCAAAACCTTGACATTTGGAAGACAAAATGGTTACATAGCTGAGTGAGTGAGTTTGCACAAATCAACCACTTTATTAAACCACTTATCCTAGCATGGGCTACAGTGGTAGCACACTAAGCAGGAAAAAACAGACCTCATTACCCCGACAACAATCTCCATCTCATTCTAGGGACTTGCCTAGGCATTTCTAGTTCACATGACAAACAATCTGCCCAGCACATTCTGGGTTTGCCAAGAAGCTTCCCTGCATGGGATGCAAACAGCCTCAACTAACTTCTCTTAATCCTGAGGAGTAGTGGTGGTTCTATGCAAGATTCTCCCAGGTTGGCCTGCTTCTCATTCCATTCCACAGAGTGAGCTGAGTAACCTCCATGATGAAACTCACTTCTTCCACTTGTATCCTTGATATGATGAAACCTCACCACTTCCACTCGTATCCTTGATCTCATCCTTTCAATCACTTCCCAACGTTCCTGTCCAGAGGTGAGGATGGGATTGTATCCTTGATCTCATCCCTTCAATCACTTCCCAACATTCCTGTCCAGAGGTGAGGATGGGATCCTAGAATAACTTTCAAAGTGACATCTTTGTTTAATGGTTCAGCTCCTACTTTAACATAGGTAGAGATGAGTCAGTAATGGAGGTGTTGTACTGGACTGTCTGCTGGTCAATATCCCAAGCTCCTCTATCCTTACTCATGTGCAAGACCCTGACATATAACTCATCTACTTGAGGCAGCTGTTCCCTCTTACCTGGAAATGAACAATACAGCCTTTACTGGAAGACGATCATCACCTCTATCTTAGAAGGGCTCCAGTGCAACAAAGATATCACAGTCACCCTGAGGCCTAGTGACAACATAATATGTAGACCGGATCCTCTTCAAACACTGGCTGCACCTTGATATCCTGTCCATGAAAACCATGAACAAGAGAACACTTGAGTAACACCCTAGACCAATATTTTATGGTATTAGTCGTAACCCCAAGAATGCAGGCAAAACTATTACCCCACAAAAACAAGGACTGTATGGCAGGCAGAGGCTCTACAGCCCAATACTTTATGGGACATTCCAGGGTACTTGGTCATATGTATTCTTCAGATGTGCACAACACATGGACAGGATGGGCACTGAAAACGTACATTAATCATGACAGTTCAAACAGTCCAAAAACATCCAGAACCTTCAGTATTTCCAGACAATTTTAATTCACTCATAGAAACTGCTACTGCACAAAAGTGATCTCATCTAAAGAACTGGATCTAGTCTCATAAAAAACACGATCTCAGAAGAGATCATGTCCACTGGGGTTTACAAAATCTTTAGCATAATTTAGCCAAAACAAGCATCACTATCAAATGAAGTTAGGAAAACATGAAACCTATACACTGGAAACAGGAAAATTCATCTAAGACAAAGCTTCTGGAGCAAGTCCTGTCAGACGAAATAAAACAAAAATAAAGCTTCCCTCAGATTTTAGGCTGAAAGCAATTCACTGACCTCACTACTTGCGCTTTAAACAAACTGAAAAAAATTGAACAAATCACATTATGTAGTAATACATCCCTCCCTCATGCCATATAAGCAGTAACAGAAGGGGGAAAATGCACATCTTAGAAGGGCAAATGATACAAACTCTGTGAGATGCATCTTTCCTTATCATTTTCTGCCTATCATCCTAAACAATCTGACTTCATCTCCAGAGATATTACAACACCAAATATGGCAACCCCTCCCAATCCACAAGCTACATGTACTATCCTGAGCATTCACTTTGCTAGACAGTGAGCTACTGTATAAAAACTGCCAGTTCTCACTAACCAGCAGGCTAACTGATCCCACTTCTCTGAAACAAATAGTGCTGTCCTACATACTCCCGAATCCCTCTCCATGTTGTAAGCCCAGTTACCACTAGTCTTGTAAAACAACCATCTCTGTTACGTGTGGGTGGTGGGTAGGTTCTTCACACTGCCCAGCTCTCATCTCTCCTTCCTCAAATATAATATTATACTCCCTTGTTCTTCACCATCTCTCTCTCTTCTTTCCTCCTCCCTTCCTCTCTCTTTTTTTTTTTGCCCTCTGGACAACCCACATCCCCTGGACAGAACAGTAGACAGCTGTGATTACTTATGACCAACAAAACGTTAGATTCCCAGTCAGACCACAATTTTCCATTTTCTACAGCAGATACACATCTCAGCTGTTAGAACAATTGTTGAGCAATCAATAATTTTCCTGCAGCCTGCTAGTACTATAGAGAGACATTTTAATTGGCAAGGGGCATAACCTCTTCACAAAGTGAAAGTGTATTTCACTTAAATTGGAACAATCCCTCATTTAAACACTTGGCATTGTAATAACACACCAAAACCTTCCATGTGATGTGCTCAAACTAGTTAGCCTGTAATGAAAAATGCCTTAAATTATCAGCAAGTATTTTTTTAAATTAAGCCATTCATTTCTAGAAGACACTTCTGAGCTGCCAAATTCCAATCTTAAACAATGGATTGTACTTAATACACTTAGACTCTGAAAAGGAGAATGCAACATCTCTGTTATTCATAACATCTGCTTCAGTGTTTTGAACTGTAACGCCACTGACTCAGCAGGCTACAGGTTCTCCTTTAATGCATGAAGACTTGAAGGTTGTGTGGGACGCACTAGACTCTTGCGGCTTATTGAACAATGAAGTGCTGCAAAGAGATGTAGGTTTATTCCTAATGTAAGAACTGTGAGGATCAGATTTTGAAATGACGACATAAAAGAGATATATATGCACTCAGTGCATCTGTGGACATTCCAAACAAAAAAAACTAAAACAATGAGTGAGAAGGTCACTGAAAAACCAATCAGTAAAAACAAAATGAAAACTCCAGCAAAGCTAGAAATTCCACTGAGTGACCTCCCAAACCTCTTGTATCTGACGCACATGGGATATATGCAAATTATCCTTATGAACATCAGGTCATAACGAGGCCGAAATATGCATATCCACAGCTAGTGACGATTGGCTTTATTGGCCTGAAATTGTCCATTAAAATGACGGAACAAGTCATGGGCATTCAGAATCGCCAATTAGCTGAAACACCTGATGTTCATAAGGATCATTTGCATATATCCCATGTGCCTCAGATACAAGAGGTTTGGGAGGTCACTCAGTGGAATTTCTAGCTTTGCTGGAGTTTTCATTTTGTTTAAACAAAAAAAACTGGAAAGGCCGCCAAAGGAAATTCAAGAGAACCATCTAAGATGACTAATGTGGGATTAACTTTTCCAAGAACTCTTACTCAGCAGTTCTGTTAGTTAGGATGAATGCACCTTGTATGGGTGCATACTGTATCTTCACTATAGGAATGAGGACATACTAATCCCCAACAGTTCCAGACACACTCAAATGCAAATGTCACACAAAACAAAAAACAATGATATAAATGTATAAACCTATTAAATTTACAGGCCACACAACACTCATGGCAGGGTTGAAGTTACTGCGCAAAAACAGAGGGATGGAGTGTGCATGTCAAGTTATCAGCTACAGCCAGCCATCTTGAAAACCAGCTGATGTGGTGAGTACTTGCATTACCTGTTGTACCTCATTTCAAGAGACTCTCTGCAATGGGTAATACTTGTAAGAATTACAAGCAGTGAAAACAATATCCCAGGAAGACCGCAACAAGACAGGATAGAAAAAGTAAAGATTAGAAGACATTAGTGTGTTAAAAGAAGACTGATGCCTGGAATGCAAACCAAACAGAGGTGTTTGACGAAGGTATGTACTAACAACCAAGGGGCCGTGACACAGATGTTCACAATGGAGACATTTTTAAATGAAGCAATGGATGCAGCAAAATCCTGGTTGCATGATGTTTGACTACATTATACAATGGGCAGTTAGATGTCTGATGAAAAAAACAATATAGTTAGTAACACAACTGGACAGTGTTTACTTGACCATTTCCAGGCCCTTTTTATCTGGAATAACAGACAAAACAACTGTCCCATCTTTCTCAGCTCATGAAATTGACTCGGGTAAAAACCTCAACTGACAGTGCATGTCCAAGGTATGAAAGGTCCCTCCTTCCACTGATTCCCCTCTGGGAATAATACAGGGAGAAGTACAGACTGATTGAGTTCCAAAAACCCTGACAAAGCAAGTTCTCCCAAATCTTTTGCTCTATCAGAAGGCTGGAGAAGAGGCTGCTGTGATGTTAATGGCTGAAACAGTGATGTCCTTACATATTGCCAATGGTCAGACTCCCAACATTTCTCTGCAGAAGTGGTACAGCTGTTTGCCTTCCTGCCTGATGAGCCACCACATCATGGACTGCAGGACAGGACCTGGACTTGGAATGTCTTTCAACATGCATCTAGTTAAACACCTTATTCAGAGTGGCCATTTTTCTTGTTCCATAGGAGAGCTGAAGTTAGTCCTCTGCTTAGATTTAAAGCCCGTTTATAAACAGGCTTACACCACGAGCCAGATTCCAAAAGATCTGGTGTGAGTGTGACTTACTCTGATGCAATGTACCAGAGCAAGTCACTTACAGTAGAATGAGTCTTTCAAAACTGGGCCCAATGTCTAGTGCCAAGTACAAATACTTGCATCTAGTTGTTGGACTATGGATATGGGATGGTGATATCTAATTAATTCAGAATCCAATCTGATATGAAGTTTAAAATGTCTTTAAAATGTTCATGCTTTCTCTGTGTGATAATTAGCTTCTCCTAGATACATTATGATTATTTAAATGGTAAATATTCAGTCTTCTGTTTTATATCTACTTGAAGGCATTCAGTCAAGGTGCAATTTTTCTGTGTGAGCAAATTATAAATAATTTCTCTTTGCTGAATTCATCATGTGATTTGTTTTCCATTTGTTTAAACTCACTGGAGTCAGTTACAATCTGGAACATGACGCACCTGATACAACTGTTGAAATCTCTGAGGCTGAAGACAGGAGAGAAGCCTTTCATCCCATTTAAAGCTAAGAAAAAGCAATACTGCAGTCTGTGGCCTTGTTCCAAAGGAGGGATAGCCTCTATGACCAGTTTGGAAAGTACAGTCTATGCCTGTCCCAATCCTATTGATATCTGAATGCCATTCATTTTTGGGGGAGTGCATAAGAACTTTAAAGATATGACAATCTGTAACAACACTAAGAATCTGCTTCCATCTCTTGATTCAAGTCCAGGTAAATTTGGAAAACATCCTACACCTCAGCCAGTGCTAACAGTAATCAGAACTGCTGCTCTTGGATTAGCAAGTAGCTCTCCTGAGTGACCTGCACACAATTGCTGGGGCAAACAAAAGCATCTGATGTATGATAGCCCTCCCTTGTCAGTGAGAGGGCTGCTGCTTCACCTTAGAGAAGTATTGGGTCAGGTTAACAGGTGGACCAAGTAAGAAGTCAAATAACCCATCCACCGTAATGAGGGTTTGGTTTCTCTTCTAGAGATTATCAACCAGGTTCTAGAACAGATGGCTAAAGAACCCCTGCCAAAAGAAAACATCCAGAACAGCCCTGCTGGAACTCTTCTTGAGAAAAGAGAGCCTCAGCCATTCTATCCTGTCTAAGCATGTGCCTGAGCCTACTGCTGTAATATCGACACACAACTGCTGACAACTACGTGGCAGCTTACGGTCAAAGTGAAGACAGAGTCTTGAGCA
The DNA here is from genome assembly GCF_019279795.1 of Protopterus annectens. Classification (NCBI taxonomy): domain Eukaryota; kingdom Metazoa; phylum Chordata; order Ceratodontiformes; family Protopteridae; genus Protopterus; species Protopterus annectens. The sequence continues at coordinate 1,362,878,443 of NC_056732.1, read as the reverse complement.
GTTTCTCATTAATCTTAAACTCACAGACAGCTCAAAATTCTTCCACAGCCTGATCCACTAGGAAGGGCTGGAACCTGCAGGGATGCGAAAGACAGCTGAAGGATCTGAGCCCTAGTACAGAAAAAGAGAACCATCCTTTTGCCCACCCACTTCAAAATTTCAGACTTCTTATTAGGCAGTGAAATATCAAAATGTTACATTTCTTGAGAACTACGTTTCACCTAAGAGATCACACATCAGTCTGTTCTAAGATGCACTCTTAGCACCTCACTCATCTTGGAAATGAAGAAACAGTATCTTGCTGTTTCCAAGCTGCATTTCCTTAATGGATCCATAGAATGGACAACCATCCTCCTTACCCAGATACTCATTCCGGCATCTCTAGTAGGAATGAATGGGAGTCGCAGCCAGTTTGAAATGGATTTCTTGTGCCCGTTTTTTTTTCTTCCAAAAGATGGGATCATCTGGCAAGAAGCTGTCATGTGACTGGATTCCGATGCACTGGAATGTACAGTCCAGGTGGTGTGAAGACAAGAAAGGCCAGCAATACACCCAATGCTGGCATCAACTAATGCTTTCCAAAGGTGCAGTCCTGTAACACAGAGACAAGGTACCAGCAGACCTCAAAAAACTGCTTGAAGTCAAAAAGATAAAATGCAGACAGTGTAAGAAAACCTGGAAAACCTTCATTTCTCTGGCCATGGCAGCCATGATGGGCTCCAAAGCCTAGGGAGGAGTCTTTGGTCCTGTGTGTGATCAGCAAACTCAAGGTGGAGGAATCCTAGGGGACTCTTTCCTGGGTGAGGATAGTCAGAAGCATGCTCCATCCATTTGGACAGGGAGGTGTTTACCACCTGGACTGTATCCTCAGGGTAGATGGTTGGGTTTACCTTGCACTGGTCCCTCTCCATCTGCCAGAATGACAAGTAGAGGAGAACTAGAGCTCTCACTAGTCTCAAGTGAGGATGTGACACAAGAACCACATGGCTTTACTTCCAATACAGTGTGACCACTGACAACTGCTCCTTTCTTCATTTTGCAATGGTGCTTCATGAGGAATCATCCCCACTGCTTCTCTGCTCCCCATGCTGGACACCATCTACCACCTCCATTCTTCAAATTGTCACATTAGCAATGAGCTTCCCTCCTCTCTCTTCAGATGTCTGGCTTGGAATGCTAACCCTCATGACAGTGATTCATATCCTGCTCCACTCCCAAGCATGACACACAGTAACACTATAGGTCTCAGCTTATGACCTGGTAGTCAAAGAAACCCTTCAATTACCTATCTGGTTTATGCATCAAACTCAAGAGCTCTTCCATGAATGCCAAAACTAAAATTTCAGCTGAGTGGCATGAAAGAAATGGCATGCTCATACCCTGACCTGGCCAAAGCTTTTGACACAATCAATAGTAGAAAAGCTAAATAAAATGGGAATACACATCTATATCATCTGATGGATTGCCAAATGTCTCTCAGATAGGATGTAGGAAATCAAAACAGGGAAAGTTACCTCCACAAAGAGATCAGCCACCAGTGGTGTCCTGTGACCTTTCCTGTATGGCATCTACTACTCTAGATTAAAAGCCAATACCAAACAGCTGTGGCTGACGTTTGCAGATGACTGCAAGCTAGCAGCAAATCACTGAATCCCCAAATGACTTGGCTTCTCCTGCTGAAAGGTTTGTCTCAAATAAATAACTGGTGCGAAAATCATGGACCGAAACTAAAGGTCGTCATCGTATCTTCTAAAGTGATCTACCCTGGGGAACTATCATATTGACAATATTACCCTAAGAGTTGGCCCAAATGTTTGGATTTGAAAACTTATGTGGACAGCTACCTAACTTTTGTCCAGCACGTGCCCATTGTTGTGAAAAAGTCCTTCCATATTGCACAGCTTATGAACAAAGGAATTGTGTAGATCTCAGGATGTTATTATTCCCCTTTACTTAGGCCTTATTATGCCATTGAGTATAATGCACCCTTTGGAATGAATCTGTCCATACACATACAACAACTGGAACACCCACAGAGATACCTTACTAAAAAGGTACAAGGCCTAAGCAATATGCCATACATTGACCGACTCAAAGTCCTGCCACTATATCTGCTATCCTACAGACTGCTAAGAGGTAACTTGGCTCTGGTATTTACTGCACATCAGCAAATCAAACCGGATCAGAAACTTGGTCTAGAGATCTAAACCTCTTTTGCAACATCAATAGAATGATTTGGAGGGAGAGATTTACCTCGGAGATGACATCCTCTGGTCTGGAACAGACTCCCCATCCACATAAAACAAAGCTCACTCCTGTCCTTATTTAAAGAGAAACTTGGATCAATAGATAGGAAACAGAAAATTTACCCAGGACTGCCCCCTCTACTACTAATGGACAGAGGCAGGTCCTAAATGCTTTATTTAATGCATGGGTCACCTCAAACTATCTATGATCTGATCCCAGTAATTCTCACTAAGGGCAATAAATAACTGTGGACCATGGGATGGGCAAAGCCAATCTAATACCAAATGTGACAGTTCAATTCAAGCACCAAAAGGGAAATTGGCTAGGCATAAAATGGTCTACAAGGGCAACTAGCCTAGTACTTATGAACCTATGCTTAGAGGCTATGCATACTTTCTTAGTGTAGTGCATAACGTCAATATCCATGCTAGCAGAAGCCACATTTGTCCCCGAACATGGGTACTCTATAGGCAATAGCTGAACTCAAAGGGAAAGGAAGGCTATCTCAATTAGAGATCAGCATAATTGGGTCTCCACCGTCAGTCTAAGCCGTTCCAGGCAAAGAAGTGCCATGCAGTCAATCATACAAAACTGCACACTGAAAAAGAAAGCAACTGTGATATATTTCTCCAAATGCATCAAAGGTTGGTACTAGGCTATCGGCCATAGGGCCTGTACAAGCCTAGCCATAACAATTCCCTAGCTATTTCTTCCCACAGTATTTACTTCCCTGGACCGCTGTTTAGCAAGGGTGACTGATGTGATCCCTGGGGTGAATTTCCTACCTCCCATCCAATCATCAAGGTTCCTTTTGAACAGGGCCAAAGAGGTGCTTTGCATGACATGTATGGGCAGTCTGTTCCAGAGTCTGGGGAGTCTCTGGGTCAGGCAGCATTGGTTAGCAAGCAGTGCACAGGTACAGTACCAGCTCATAACAGTTAAGTCACAGAAAAAAATGATGACAGTATTCATATTGCCAGAACTCAGGTATACATGAAATGTACCTTTTGAAAGATTGACTCTTTTTCTTTTCATAATAATAACTAACTCCCTAGCAGTGATGCCTTGCCTTCCCCAAAGCTGATAAAACTAGGATCTAAGCACAAGACAGCTGTTCTTTGCACCTCCTTGGCTGCAGGATCGTAAACTTATATAAACTGGCATAAAAAGGGTGTAGGGCAGTGTTCTGTAGAACTGGAAATGACTCACTTGGCACATTCAGACTGCATCCTCTTTTGTACATCATATGGCATTTCTGACTCATGCAACAGCCTTTCACTTCCTACCACAAAAATTGCAGTAATACCCTAAGAGTAGGGCCACCCTTCCCCCTCTCCTCCTGCAGAAGAAAAAAAACACATGGTGCACACTGTTTTTATTACTATAGTCATTTAATCTATATTCTAAACCTCAAAGATTAAGATCCACCAGTCCTGGTAATCTGCAAACTGGTCATCAGTGCTAATGATATCTGTGTCCGTCTATTTCACCACTATTAAAAAAAAAAAAAAAAAAAAAAAAAAAAAAAAAAACAGAACTACATGACCACTTCTATATGACACAGAAACCCTATACCCAAGAATGAGGGTAGTTTCTTCCCATTAAACAAACACTACTCTGTAGCTGTGAGAACTTAACAGTAGAACAGAAAGAAATTTTTAAAAGTGCATTACGAAACTTTGTTTTAACTGAATCTTATTTTTCACTTTTTATTATTATCCAGATCATATCTCGTCCTGGAAGTACTGTATGTAATAGTATAACAGTAATGACTGATCTGAATTCCCCACTATAAAAAGCTGTTTTATGCCTGTCTGAACATTTTTAAATTTCATGGTTGAAAAAAATTGGCTAGTGTAGCATAATGCACCCACCGCTGACAGGTTATCTGATGTTATGTAAGAAACATAAGAACAACAAGAGAATGAATGGACAGTACATGTCGGTGATGGCATCTGGTCATGTCTCTGATGGTTGGGGTCTAAACAGCAGGCAAATTAGAAGAAAGGGGGAACAGTATTTTCTGTAGAAATGGGGGGGGGGCTGTAGCAGGCATAAACAGTGCATGGATGAGACATGAAAAACTAAACCTCAGACAGAGTGAGGCTCAAAGAAACAATGTGATGGACAATAGTGTGAAGGAAGTACTGGGGAGGGGTGTTAAGAGATGTGTAGTGCAAAAGGAAAGCCCCCTCTACCTCATGGTGTGACGGTGGCTTAGGCCTCAGAGCTCAGCCATCACAGTTAAGAAACAAGTGAGTAATGGTGATTAAAGCTATCTACCATCAAATAAAGTCAAAGGTGTGGGACAAAAAAAATCATGCTGAGGCTGTGTGCGCACTTGTTTTAAAACTTAGTGCATATTAAGATTCACCATAAGGTTGCCTCCATTCTTTTGGATAAAGTACAGAAATTGCATACAGATGAGGCTTGCATTAAAAATGAAAATTATGTGTTTTTTTTAGCCTTTGCCAGCTATGTTGCTAGTGTTTGGCATCATGCAATTCTGCTTGTGGTTAAGCACTGCTAGATCAAATTTCTTCCCAGGGGACTTCCAGCAGAAAACCGAACAATTTGCCATTTCAGAACTGTGTTCTAGCCATATCCCATACTAAATTTGCGGTGGTGCAGTGGTAGCATTGTTGCCTCAAAGCAAGAGGTTCTCCCGTTCGATTCTCGGCTGGAGTGCGGGGAGTGCCTTCTGTGTGGAGTCTGCATGTCCTCCCCACAGTTGGGTGGCATTCGAAAGACATGCGTAAATGGCATGCCTTCATTGAAGGTTGGACATCGAGCTGGCACCTCGGCGTTCATGAAAATCTACTGCCAATCACATTAGTGGACTGGAGTTCCACTGTTGTGACTCCTAACCGGGAAAAGCTGAAAGACAAACAACAACAACAAGCTGTTTTACTCAGTTTAACTGAAAAGTAACTAGTTGTTTGCAAAAGTCAGTAGCTTAGTTCTCTGGAAGTGGATGATGAAAAGAAGTGCAAGCCACATAAGCCATCTAAAAGGAACTCAGAAATGCAAGTTCATCAGATGTTGCCCAGGGTCTTAAAGCCTCGACTGCTAGTCCACTCAGAGAATTAAAGCAACTGGAAACTTCTCAAGAATCAGTTGTGGGACACAACAGAACTTGAACTGGGCTCTGTCATAACTTAAAAAAAATAATGAAACTCTATAAGACTTGAAGGACCCCAGAAGCTCTGTTATTCAAATAGGACATGCTATCAACAATACACACAGGATGAAATGAATATACAAAGCAAAACAGTCATTAATGAGATAAGTTTCACTTCACAACTTCCTCAGTAGACTGTACATTACATAACTAACTAGTCCAGATTGGAAACAGCCTTCAGCAACACCCCCCCCCCACACACATACACACACCATCCCCCCCCCACACACACACACCCCATATACCCCACCCCATACCACACACACCCCATCCCATACTACACACACACACACGCACCCCATACCACACACACACACACACACACACACACCCCATACCACACACACACACACACACACACACACACACACACACACACACACACACACACACACACACACACACACCATACCACACACACACACACCATACCACACACACACACACCATACCACACACAACCCATGCCACACACACACACACACACACCCCATACCACTCACACACACACCCCCCATACCACACACGCACCCCATACCACACACACACACACCCCCCCCCATACCACACACACACACCCCCATGCCACACACACACACCCCATGCCACACACACCCCATGCCACACACACACACACCCCATGCCACACACACACACACCCCATGCCACACACACACACAACCCATGCCACACACACACCCCGTGCCACACACACACACCATACCAGACACACCCCGCACACACTGAAATCAATCACTCCACCACTCACATTTCACAAAAGTTATTAACTAGAAACAGAAATTAAAAAACACATTTGTGATTGTCCATGTCCACACACTGTACAATTAAACCAACCTATCCTAAAATGTAATTAAAAAGCCACACCTAACACTCTTTTTTAATCAAATAACACTCTCCCATTTCTACTGCTTGAAGTAGATGAAGGGGTGATGTTCCTTTCCTAGCTATGGAAGCTGCCAACTGCCCATGAAGTTACCCAATTCCTTCTTGATGGTATATATTGAAGGGTCAAGTTTAACTGACAGGGGAGCTTTATTCCACTGACCAATAGTTGATCAGATTTGTCATGAAAAGAATCAAACCCATCTTACCACTCAGCTAAGTGGCCTCTGTGTCAGTAAGAAAGGACTCATTCTGGAAAGTCCTAATGGGATCAACACAGACAGAATGTAGGTTTGTAATACAGATTTTTTTTTTTTGTTGTTTTGTATAATCAGGGACACTTAAGATACATGTTACTACAGCAAAGACAGTCATACTGTTCCTATCAAGTATGAAAAAATAATGTGTGGAATCAGCTCTATTGCAAAACATTTTGAGTGCGTTAAAATAAAATCTTAGAAAGTCATCTTTCTAATTTCAGGCTGAGGCTCCCACTGACTGTGGCATCCACTTAACCTCATCCCAATCTATTAGCTTTCCATTTGTAATTATTTACTCTCAATACCTTGTTGCCTTTGATAATTTGGTCCAATAAATCCCAGTGCCCTCTTGCCCATTTTATGTGCCCCTACTTACAGTCATCCCAGTTGGTAAAATCTGCATTCCTGTGTAGGCTTATTTCTTAGAATACTTTCTGCTACTTTATAAATATTCCGTATAGTTGTTGTTTTTCTCCTTTAGGGCCTGTATCCACAGTTACACTATCCTAATTTCTTGAGATCCATCATTTTATCATCATATCTCTCCACTTTGTAACCTTCTGCTTGTGTTATATACAGGAGGTTCAACTGTGTAGCTCTATGAAGTACCCATACAAATCAGGTAATCTCAAACCAGCCTGTTCTACTGTGAGAATCACCATCGCACTTAGCTTTGCTGGTTGATAAAAACATTTCTAATCTGTACATAAAACTAAGGGAACTAAAAACATTTTCACTGCTTGTATCTTACTAACCATATCCACAATCAAGAGCTTCCAGTTTTCTCAGTTTTTGTAGTCTTTTGTTTAGTCTCTTCCCACATATCATTATGTGCCATAACAGAATTCTTTTTTAGTCCATACACCTAAATGCTTCACCTCATCATATCACCATAAAGATAATTTAATCTTCATTTATTTTATACCCCAGAACTATCTGAAATTGTCTCAAAATGTTCTGCAACCTAGAAATGTTCTTTTCTGGACTTTCTCAAGTAAAAAAATAATATAATCTGAGAATAAAGCTAACTTTTCTTAATTACTAGTTACATTACTGAATTTGTAAGTTCCTTGTTATCTTTGCCATGATGTTAAATATACAACAAATCACAAAGGGGAAAGAGGACATCCTTTGTATGGTTCCTTTGTTCTAACAAAGCTTATCGGAGAGGAACCCTCCCACCTTAATTCCTTCCTCTGACCCTTCATATCTCCTCCGAATTAACCCTATTATTCTATTAGGGAACACAGATGCTACCATTGCCACTCAAAATCCCATCTGACTCTATCAAATTACTTCTCTGTATTAAGACCCACCAACAACAATGACATTTTCTTACACTCTGCTTCCCTGTGGACCACCATTGCTGTATTAACATTGTTAAATGTTTACCTTCCCACCACTAAAGCACACTGATCTATATCTACCTCTACTATTCTCTAGCACAGGCTAGCACCAAAATGATCAGGGGCTTAAAAGACTAACTACCAGGAAAGATAAGAGGCTATCTCCCTGTACTTAGTTTCTTTCATATAGACTCCACTGGGGTGACTTTGTGTCTTACTTATTAAGCTACAAGAGATCCTGAAGAAAGAACTCTTATACCTCAATAAATCAAACAGTCCTGCTGGAGCCATGTCATTTTATCCAAAAACTACATTGTCGAAACCCATATGGTCGAGACCATATGGTGGACAATGCAGCTATTTGAAAAACTGATAAATCCACACAACATCCACCAGCAAGACAATGTTTTTGCAGAAGGGCTGAGTTTCCCCCTTTTGTTACAAAACAAAATTTGGAGTGTTTCACATGTACATGTCCATAGATAAAAATAAATCAGTATACAACTTAAAACACTTACTGTACTGAAATTGGTAAAAGTATCTATTACACAGATGTACCATACACTTCTGCTCTAACTCAAAGCAACAGTGACAGTTTTGATGCGTTTTGTAGCCAGTTATAGTCCTACGACTGGCCTAACCTTAAGTTTCCTACAGTTTATGCAAATTTCACAGCAGTTCATAATCATTTTCTAAAACAGTTGATAATCATTTTCTAAGACAGTTAGGTACCATCCCAGCTAACTAATGACTGCTGTATGCCATATTTGTCAACTGAGGTGCATTCGACTTTTTAAGCGTGACCTTTTGTTTTACTTTCTGCTTCTCCCACTCTTCTGTGACCATCGAACTTTCACATTTAGGGGATGTTTTCATTTTCTTTATCTAACATTAATGCATACATGCCTGAAACTGTTCATTCAGATAGCACTTATTTCTGCATGCTCATTTTTGTGACATTTACTGTTAGCACCCCTAGTGATGTTCAGTAGCAAACTCCACCCACATCCTCCATTTTTTCATGCCAACAAATGATGACAGGGAAACTGCCTCAAAGGATGTAGCTGTACATTTAATGAAATGTTATCACTTACATGGTCCATCCAGCAACACCCACTTCACTCAGCCAGTTTCCCTTCCCCTTGAATTTAGCTGTGGTTATTAGTTGCCAGTCTTAGTCATGATCCTGTACTGGTACCCCGGTGTGCCTTACCATCTGGCACTTAGCACAGACGAATAAAACTGAGCCGTTAATGAGCTTCCTGTGTCCGGGGTACAGGGTTTGAGCACTCCCACTTTTACTTAACTATTGTGCGAATCTAACCAAAACACTTAAATAGACAGTGCTCCCAGGCTGCCACTAAAAAGGGACATTTTGTCCAGTGGTCTTATCTGGTCAACAAACCGGAAAAACAAACAAAAACAAAAAAAAAAAACAAGACAAAGAAAAAAATGATTGTACCTGAATGCCTGCTTTTAGCTCACATTAGAAATGAAATACCACTTGGTAATTATTTTGCTGTCGTCACACAATACTCAAGACAAATGATCTACAGACAGATAATGTGCTCTTCAATGTAACGTTCTTGAGATGAATGAAGCAAAAAGAAACAAGTAGCTAAAGAAACGGTTACTCCTCACGACTGATACAGGGTATTGGAGCTGTTTGCATTAGGTTGCTCTCATACAAAATGGAACAGTATGACTATTATGAGAAATGACACTCAAGTTTGCTATCCTTTCTTTTCTGGCATGCTGTGATGCATTTAAACACTCCTCAAAGGACACCTACCTATTTTTTTCACAGGAATTTGTAAATATTCTCCATGCTGTTTTACATTTCATCTACAAATGCATTCTTTTTAAGCAAACGTTACTTGTCAACTTTGCTACTTTCCACAACAAATGGCGCAGGTTGGAAATGAAAGCAATGCATCTGTAAATGCCACTCAGTACCACTAATGACTTTTAGTATATTGGGATATGGAAACTAGGAAAAGCAGAGCTATGCATGTGCTTTTCTGTTCTTCATTACATCCTTACTTGCTATTAGTTCACTATTCACTGAGGCTTTGTTTCTCTCACAATGTGTAGAAGACATGCTTTGTTGTGCAAGCATGGAAGCAGCCTGCCAGTATGACAGTATACAGACCCTTTGGCCATGTATGTGCATATAGGACAGCAGTACAGCTCTGCATCCAGGGGACTGGAAAGAAAAAAACTGCTACTGTAAGTGAGTCACCCACAGGCTGTGGGGTACATAATACAGAAATTACTACTGGTGCGCACTACTTAACAAGGCTCTCATATTCCTGCTACTGGCCTCTGGAAAAAAATGAAAACAATAGAGTAGAATTCAAAAAAAAAAATCTTAGTTCACAAGAATTCAATTGACTTAAAAGGGCTTTATTTTAAAATAATAGAAAGCAGAAGCATTCACACATACAAGTGCTTTTTCAAGTGACCATAATCAGTACCCAATCGGCACATATAACATACCAGTACTATTTTTTTTTCCTCTGGGTACTCTGAACATATTTTTGTGGGGATCTACTGGCTTATAAAGTGAGCTAATGCATGACAACCCTAGTTCTAGGATAAGGTTGTAGTAAAGGGCCAAATAAGGATGGTTCCCTTCCCTGGGAAATAGCATGATTGCATCTGTGTGTTGCTGGTTCAAAGACAGGCATAAGGTGTAGCACAACAAACGGTAAAACAGGAGGAGAGGGTTTGCACTAATGCCACCCCTTACCACTACTTGAGCCTCCATCCTGTGAATGTCTACAGGACTGGGGCATAATCTTTGGGGGGACACTAGTATGACAACATTACAAATGGAAGCAGCCACTACATCACACAAACAGTGACAGCACATTTTGGAGTCACGAAGAAGTACATCCTCTTGTTTTCTCCCTCATTCTGTCCCTATCACAGTGTGCAGAAGTAAAAGCCAAGGGTAGAAAACAATGCTGGCAGCGGACACATTTTGGTTAAATTTCATCTGTCCCTGTAAAATACAAGTGTTTACATCCAAATAGATCACCAGTAAAAATAAACTTGCCTATTACTATATCCTGCAGTCAGTGGAAACCAGATGTACAAAAAAGAAACATGTTGTGACCACAGCAGTGTCAACAGATGCAATGAAGGTACTAAAACCAAACACAATTTAAAATCTGATGCAAGTCACTGCTCTTAGAAAATATGTTTTAGTGGATAAATGCTTCCTCTGCCCTGAACTCCCCCATCCGATGTTAAACCACAGATAATTAGCATTTAAAGCAGTGTGTTGAAACCACTCACCTGGAAGTGATAACTATCACTTACAGCAGTGTGCCACTGACAACTACCACTTACAGTAGTGTGCTGAAGCCACTGACCTAGAAGTGATAACTGCCACTTACAGCAGTGTGCTGAAGCCACTCACCTGGAAGTGAAAGCTACTATTTACAGCAGTGTGTTGAAACCACTCACCTGGACGTGATAACTACCATTTACAGCAGTGTGTTGAAACCACTCACCTGGAAATAACTGCCACTTACAGCAGTGTGCCACTGATAACTACCACTTACAGCATTGTGCCATGGATAACTACCACTTAAAGCAGTGTGCTGAAGCCACTCACCTGGAAGTGAAGAATGATGGTCCATATCAAACCAAGTGTGAGTTTGGGGTTTCCATCAGCAATGTCATCATTCCTGATGTTCACCAGCTTTACCTAAAAAGCAGAAGAAAAAGTCAACACTGAACACATCCAACAATGTTTTATGTGGCTGATTTCTTAACCTTTGTGAGATACTCATCTCTCAATGCACTTATTTCTCCCCAATTTCCTCCATCTCAAGTCTTACAGCACAGGTCTTAAGCATGATATAGACATTATATGAATAGTTCAGAGCAACACCACATCTTAAAAAGAGTTAATCATCTCACAGCCTCAGCACAAATATGCAATGGATTTAAGAGTTTCACTTCAGAAATGGAAATTGTGTAGTAACTCAGATGACTGGGACCCATCAAAATATACTTTACAACACTGACGGAAACAGCACAGGAGGTAGAGACAGTTTGGATAAGGTAAAGAACAGACAAAAATTGGATGGTGAATGAGAATACAACAAGCAAGATTGTCATTCTTACAAGAGAGGTCTACGAACAACTCCAAAGCTGAACAAACAGTATTATAAGTACATTACAAGCACTGTTCAAATTATGTATCTGCACAAATGCACACTCCTGAATGTAACAGTTTTACCATTCAAAACCCACATTATTACTACATGAACAACTGTCTGGCCACTACCATGCACCATTTCCCATGACCCCTTGATACTAAAAGACATTTACATTCACATGAAATATAAGGTTTACAGTCATAACAAATTTACACAAGCTGTAATGCCTATTCTAATTTAATTATTTTTGGGCAGAGTTATTTTTACAGCACATTTTTTTTCCTTTTTATGTGGGATGTGACTAACAGACTGAGGGAGAAGAGAACGTTTCTGCTTGACAGCGTTTCCAGTTTGGAATGCTTTTCAGAATTCTTACAATGGTCTTTTAGCATTGCTTGTTAATGTGTTTGTTGCACTATACATTTATTTCCCTACTGTGTTATATGCAACAGTGCCCTAATCCCACACATGACAGTCTATAATTAAATGCTCTATGTCACAGGATGTGGTTTACATGATACTCAACAGGTGATGGGTTTAAATTTCACACTACTTCATACCTTGAAAGGCAGCACATCACAGTAGTTTACAGCTATAACATGTTAACAACCTGCATTCTGTAGTCTCTGGGTTAATTTCACCAAATCTCTACTTGCATACTGACTGTCTTGTGGTGCTTATCCAGTTAACAAATGAATTAAAAGTAAGTACAGAAAACTCAACAAGTAGACTGTCCTCTATTAGAGAAGCAGTAACAAGAAATACTCACCAGTTGTTGCTAATTTGGCTTGCAGTGCCTACAGTTGCTTAAATAGAGTTTAACAGTGTGTGTATGTGTGTGTGTGTGTGTGTGTGTGTGGGGGGGGGGGGGGGGGGGGCAGCTGGGGTGACCAATATTAAAACCTTTGTTTTCTTCTGTACACAGCCTTCCTACTGCAAATTTAGTGTGTGCAGAAGTGCAGGCCTTAGTGAACAGCAAAATGGATTCTTGTGTAAGTGACTATCCACTGATGAAGTTCAAAGGTTCATCTGTCAAACTTGCATCCTAAGCAAGTAATAATGCCCCACAGAGTGGGTGTTACAGGGAAATAAGGGACTAGTTCAGGGGTGTTGCGAAGCCTGATGCTATAACCTAATCAAGCCTGTCACATCTGAAATCTACTGCCAAGGTGGCTTCAGTATTAATCTAACTTGGTGTGCTTTAAGAGATCCTTGATGATCCATCTAACCAGTTTTAATTTTTACCTTAAATTATTTGTTGATGTTCTTGTTTTTTTAAGCTGTATACCACACCTGTTTTGCTTTACTCCATACTTCTTAATTGTCCAGATTTTCAGAGAATGTCCAGATTTTCAGAGAATGTCCAGATTTCTGCCTTTCTTAACTCAGTTTGAATAACTTACTAAATCACTCGACTTTTATGCTTAATTCTTAATAGCGACATTTAGAAATTATGCAAAATTATACAGTACATATATCTTGCAATGTACCTAGTGGTTAAGAACAGATAAAAAAGAGAAAAATAAACTATCTCCCTGATGGATTTACATTTAGTTCAGTTAATTTGTTAATTTCAAAAGATTTTAAATAAGACTACTCTATGGTATTTTCCAGTTTATTTCATGGAGTACTACAGATGCCACGGTGGTACGGTGGCAGCATTGTTACCGCACATCAAGAGATTCTCCCGTTCGATTCTTGGCTTGGGAGTGCCTTCTGTGTGGAGTCTGCATGTCCTCCCTGCGGTTGGGTAGCGTTCGAAAGACATGCGTGCGTAAATGGGCGTGCCTTCATTGAATGTTGGGTGCCGAGCTGGCAGCTCGGCGTTTCGTAAAAATCTACTGCCAATCATTAGCGGACCGGAGTTCCGCTGTGGCGACCCCTTACCGGGAAAAAGCCGAAAGACAAGCAAACAGACAAATATTTCATGAAGTACTACAATTACTTCATGCTTTCTTAGGCATTTTAAAATTATTTTATATTTTGTCACTTTTGTCCGTTACTGCTCAGCCATTGTCACTACATTAGCGAGTGCCTTGGATCTTAGTGAGGGATCAGTGCCGTTAAGCTGTAAATGGTCAAATGGTTTGTCCAACTGTTGTGTCCTCAGATGGTGATAGATATCTGTAACATCTACAGTTGCATCATTCCATACTCTGATCCAAGTACTTGTATATTAAAGCAGCACTTGTCAAAATTAGGATATGAACTACATGTAGTAATCATAAGTGGCTGCTGCACTGACCTAACACTTCCGTTACCCCTGCAGGCTCACTTATTTCAGTCACCTTTACAGTGCACAATACTGGCCAAAGGAGAGACCTCGATTACATACTTCTACAAATTAACAAATACACTGAATCTTGCTGTGACAAAAAGGAGGCTCAGCTTTCACGATCCTTGCATGATTCATGGGTGCGTGCTACTGCAGTGACACCTACATTGACCTATAGTTGGGACTACTGCACTGACTTCTACAAGGATTTCAGCTTGAGGTGTTACTACCACTGGAGTGATCCACACCAAAACTGAGGGCATTCACATATGCAGTAAGCACTGCTTTGACCCTTAGTGAAAGCCGGGTGTTTACCGTGCATTGACCCTTGTTGTGATTATGGGTGCTCAATACTGCAGTGACCAACTATGATCCAAAGTACTTATCAATGTAGTGATTCCTTGCTGTGTTTCATGGAATGCAGAGCTAAAATGACCCTTACACAGCCTGCTACAGTAGTCGCCATTACTGTGTTCCATTAGACAAACAAATCTTGTAAGCCACAGATGCATGATGGAATCTTCTTTCAAGACAGATAAAAATGACAGTAACCAAAGAAGACAAACTGTAATATCAGGAACACAGACAGCAAAGCAATCCCAAAGGAAAAACAAAGGCAAATGTAGAACCATATTTTTTTTATTACAAAACACCAGGATTGAGCGCTTTTGTAAACCAGTTACTTCATCAAAATCAAATCAATGAAAAATAACACCATCCTGTTATACCCCTCCACTTAATCTCATGTTAAACAAATACAACTAATCACAAGTTTCTTAAAGATCCAAGCACTCCAAATAGAAAAACTAACACAAAAACAAAATTAAATCATTGTTACACTTGCAGATAACGAGGGATTATCCATACCCAGTGTTTTAAGGCTGAAGTCACACCACGTATAAAACGTGCATCAGTTTTATATAGGGATATATTTATGACAAACTGTTTTTATATATTTATATACAC
Organism: Protopterus annectens; assembly: GCF_019279795.1. NCBI lineage: Eukaryota > Metazoa > Chordata > Ceratodontiformes > Protopteridae > Protopterus > Protopterus annectens. The sequence goes on along the minus strand of NC_056732.1, from coordinate 1,362,863,090 downwards.
ACGTATATATATATATATATATATATATATATATATATATATATATATATATATATACACACAGAGCAATAAAATGAAACAACTTGAACAACCAAATATATATATATTTTTTTTTTCTCTTATATTTATGCCATTTTTATAATGTTTGTTATTGTTCATGTTTTATACAAGTTTTATGAGCATTATCTGCAAGTGTAACAATGATTTAATTGTGTTTTTGTGTGGGTTTTTATATTTGGAGTGCTTGGATCTTTAAGAAACTTGTGATTAGTTGTATTTGTTTAACATGAGATTAAGTGGAGGGGTATATATAACAGGATGGTGTTATTTTTCACTGATTTGATTCTGATGAGGTAATTTGTTTACAAAAGCACTTGATCCTGGTGTTCTGTATTAAAAATATTTGGGTTCTACATTTGCCTTGGTTTTTTCTTTGGGATTGCTTTGCTGCCTGTGTTCCTGATATTACATAAAGATTCTCCAATGACAAGCCAGTCTGTATTACCAAGTTTTATCCCAGGGAAGAGATCTCCAACTCCCAGCTCAAGTCAAAAAGACAAAAAGCAGAGTCACTGAGCAGAAAAATGTCACTTAGTAAAGCAGCAATGCATTTATTGATGGTCAAGGGGTCTGGGAGAATGGAGGATATGAATAAAATCATCAGGTAATCAATACTAGGATGCTTTTGAGCTCTTGGAAATTTTATGAAATAAAACTAACCTAAATTCAATCACCTCACACTGCCTGATACCTGTCAGCACCATCTTGGACCATTCTTCAAGCAGCAACCAGCAACTTCGAACTGCAGAAAAAACTATCACTAAAACAGAAACAGTAATGAATCTTGAACAAAACAGCAAGAATGCCAAACCCTAACATAAATTAGCATGTTTAAGGGAAAAGAAATTGAATTTACAAACATAGTAATTTTTGTAATCTATTTTTAAGTGGCATTATTATGGAGTATTATAGCAATAATCCACGCCTGGGTGTGGGTAATGCTGGATTTACCCACGGTTGGGGTGGTTTGGTCATGAGGGCGAAGCCCGAGTGGCCAAACAAAGCCAACTGTGGGTAAATCCAGCATTACCCACACCCAGAAGTGGGTTATTGCTATTATGCAATGACATTATTTAAGAAAAAAAAATAATTACTTTTCTTAAATAATGGCATTGTATAATGCCTCCTTGCTGCCCTTCCGCAGCTGTCTGGTATTCTGCGGCAGTTCTGCGGCAGTTCTGATGTACTGCGCATGCGTATGCCTACGCAGTACATCAGAGCTGTGGGCAAAAGCAACGGAGAAAGCAAGATCTCCATTGCTTTTTACTGTTTCGCTATGTTAAATGGGTTTAACATAGCGAGACAGCTTTAAAATAAGCAATGGAGATCTCCGTTGCTTTTTTTTAAAGCTGTTTCGCTATGTTAAACTCTTTTTATATAGCGATACAGTGTTTTAAAAAAGACTTATACTAATGGAAAAAGTCCGGGCGACTGGACCTTTTTCCATTAGTATAAGTCGATTTACAACGTGCACGCTGACCAATCAGCGTGCACATTTTGGAATATTAATGGGGGGTCATGGTATAAATTCCAATTTTTCAAACTGACTGTGATTCTATTCCCTTCAATATAGCTTACTGATATGACAATGCCGTCTGTTCCAGAATTTACAGTCGATCTGTGAAATCCTGAATTCTAACCAGCTATAATGCATAATGTTTAGATTTTCAGATTTCAAAAATTTCCAAAACTGTGCCTCAGTCACTATTGTTTACCCTATCACCTTGTCAACAAAAAACAAATGCATACAGAACAGCATCCTGGTAGAATATTGTTTTTTTTTTTTATTTCAGGGAAGAGTAGTTTGAATACAGGGATGATCTGTTCTGTTAGTTTTATTGGCAGCAGCACCATTTTAAACTATGGAGACTACACTGCTTTAAGCAGTACTATGTGTGTGTGTTTCCCTGGTAACAGGGATACTCCCACATCTCATAGCAGCTGTACTCACAATATGGCTTGCCACCAACATACCATGTGTTCACTTCTTAAAGAAGTTTACTATAATTTAGTCAAATTCACTTTCACTTAAAAAATTTCTTGGTCAAACCCACTCATCTGAAATTAAACAAGTCTACAGTTAAATTTGCTAAAGTCTTCAAATCAGCTTACTGACATTTTCCAGCAAACTAGCTTACAAGCCAAATGTGTACCCAAAGATTAAAAAGGAGTTTCATCTTTGAGTCATTCCATGGAAACTAGCCTCTTTTATTTAAACCAGCTATAAAAACTAATAAAATGATGACAACTATTAATTTTATAACACAATCTAAAACATCATATTTAAATAAAGGCTCATTTAGTCAAGTACTAAAAGCCCTAGGCGCAACTTTCCAAACTAAGAGACATACATATTTAATTGTTAACAGCCCTGCTTTTGAAATTGTCAGAGAAGCAGAAGGGAACAAAATCAGACATCCACCTATTTTGTGATGACCTGAATTATTCTTTGTAGGATTATGGGATGCCAGAGCCTATGCCAGCAACTAATGGAAACCAGAAACTGAAATTCCTTTTGGAAAGGGTACTGGTCTAGCGCAGAAAACAGAAATAAATTCTTCTTCCTCTTCTTTCGGCTTTTCCCGGTTAGGGGTTGCCACAGCGGATCATCTGTCCGCTCATGATTGGCAGTGGAGTTTTACGATGTCGAGTTGCCAGCCCGGTGCCCAACCTTCCACAGAAGGCACACACTCACACCTAGGGCCAATTTATAGTGTCCAATCCACCTACTGCATGTCTTTGGGATGTGGGAGGAAACAGGAGCACCCGGAGGAAACCCACGAGACCACAGGGAGGACATGCAGACGCCACACAGAAGGCACCCCAGCTGAGAATCGAACTGGAGAACTTCTTGCTGTGAGGCGGCAGCACTAACCGCTGCATAATGTCACAAATTTAAGCTATATGGTGCTGGATCCTGGAACCCAGCTACAGTGCATCCTGGGATGCTGTCTATTTACAGAAACGATGAACATTCACCTGTCACAACCATACCAGCACTAGATGGTACTGCATCAAGCTGATGACAAAAACGGTGCACATCAGGGTTACTGTAGCACTGTGCTAACCACATCAACCCAGGTAGCAGGCAAGGAAGGCCAAGGAGAACGGTCCAGTGTGCCAAGACAACTGGTACATACAACAATTAATGTATTCCTTTACTACACAGAATAACTTAAGTTTTACAGAATTTTCTTACCAAGAGACGTATAAAAGAATTTTCGCTACAACACTTGCTTTTAGGAATATATATATTTTTTTAACTTTAACTACTGAAATAAATGGAATGCATGCAGCTAGAACCAGCTCAGCATGTCCAAATTCATGTACTAAAGAATGCCATTTTTACACTATGCTGGGCAAACTTATTTGAGGGGAGGGACCAAACAAAGATATTCAAAACCTTACTACTATGATGGTTCACTTAAAGTACAAGAGAATCCTGACTGGAAGAGGGACAAAGATAGGCATCTCTGGAAACAAGCCAGTGATGGTGTTTGCAACAAGCACTCAAAACATGGGGAACTCATACAACCCAGAAAAGCTGATTTTGTCTTTGTTTTGGAAATGCGTATAAACACAAGATTTACTTCTAGTCTCTTTATATAAGCACTACACTTATCTTCCAATTTATGTAAGTTTCACCCAATAAAGATTTGTTGTCTTGCTACCAAGAAGTGAATTTATTTTTAATCGCAACAAGAAGATTTGTTCTTTGGTACGCAGAATGTGAAGCTGTTTTTAAAAGTGAAGAAATTTGGATCGCAACAAGATTTTTTACTACTGTTTGGTGATATTTCTTACTACTGCTAATATTGCTTGGTGATTTGGCTTAGCTTGAATAGCTCAAAAGCCTATTCTTTCATATTTTTTTCTAGTTGTTTGACCTGAATAGTTGGACCCTGTCCACTATCTAACAGTTTAAGCTAACGACCCTTCAGGGTGCTCATTGCACATTCAAACCAAAGGTCATGTTTTCCTTATCGAAAAGAGTGGATTGATCTCGGCAACTGAAAGTGAAACAGTTATCTCTACTGAAGGCAGGGTTTGGGAGGAGTTGGCATAACAGTCAAGGTGTTACCTCACATACTTAAGGCACAATGTTCGATTCTCACCTTTGAGGAAAACTGGTTAAATTTAAAATGGTCCAAATGGTAAGCTAGCCTAATAATCATCTAGAAGGAGTTTAAGTACTGTGACGGTTCTTGTACACAAGCAAAGGAAAAGTTATTGGGAAATTGACCAATGGATGGGTGCAAATGAGGAATCAGTGCAGCTGTTGTCCTAGATTGTGGTACTAAAAAGAAAGCTAAATTATCAGATGAACTTTTTAATTCTTCCACCTTTTTTTTATACCTTGCACCAGCCAACCATCAATTTCCTCAACTTCTGGGAGGGACTGTAATTTCTAACTGCCATGGTTTTATTGCTTGGTTCCCTGTCCCTGCTATGCTTTATGCTCTATAAATGTAATACTACAATGATGGGTCCCCGACACATGTGCATGCTTTCATGTGTACATCACCATAGCTACAGTGCAAATAACTGCTCGTCAACCCCAGCAAGCGGTAGACACAGCATGTAAGTGATGCTGTCTCCTAATGTTTAGCATGAGCAGCCAGCACTGCATGCTCAGCAGCCTGCTTCCCCCAAGGATGGCCACTCACTTCTCCCCTCCCTATCAGGTCCCCCAGTGCCTAGCTTACTAATCAATCCCGGCTTACATCTTGGTCACACTCAGTGCTGTAGCCCTCTGTGTCATGGAGACAGCAGAAAATGAAGCCATCAGTTTTCCATGCAGTCTGGATTCCTATCCCCCCCTCTACTGTCATGAGCATCTGGTAGTGATAGAATGAGACTGTGGCTACAAGCAGTGGCTAAAAAAAAAAGGCTCATTTAGATGGTAGTTGGGCTAACCCCAGATGAATGAATAAGTAGTTCAATAATCCAGGAGATGATCAGAATAGAAGAGATGCACTGCTTCACTGGGTTCTAAGGAGCCAGCTGGTGGTCTGGGTAGCTAGTGATGATGCAGTCTGTGCACCAAACATGGCTCACTGGAAGCAGCCCTTGGAGCAGACCCAGGACAGGCTGGGGAGGATTACATCTCTTATGACATTCTCCTCCATCATCTAAATGACAAACATATTACATAAGCGGTTATCTGACATTCTGAATCATAAACATAAGCAATGATAAATTCTGAAGATTTTTTTCCTACTGTTGATGCTGACATACAAACCAACTAAGACAAAACAAAACCAATAGCGGTAGATAAGAGTAAGCACATCAATGAAAGCAGCACACTGTGGGATTGTTACTTAAGTTTGTTTTATGAACTGGGCTTGAGATAGGAATCTGGGAGGACTATGCTGCAAGTAAAAATGTGTCAATACAAAAGAAACAACTTGGGCAAAAATCTAATCACAAGTCTGACTTGTGTTTTATGTGCGACACCCACGTGAGATAAGTAATAAACAGAAAACCTTGACATTTCACAAGCTGTCACATGAATAGTGTGAAATTGTTACTACAGTATCTTTAAATGGTAGCATTGACAATATATCAGTACTGTAATCATTACTGTGTTAGATGACTGGGAAACACAATAAGTGCCATTCACAGCAGTAAATTACAAACTAAGTCAAGTTATCCTGTAGCATGCAGATTCTTACCTGACGATGCTTCAAGAAGTCCAGGGCGATCTGTACATTTTGAAGTTTGTGGAAGCGCATACGGCCCTTCTCACGGGGCTGTGATTAAAAAAAAATGAAAGAAAATGAGTGTTTGTAGAACATATTGTTGTTAATGAACAATACAGGTTAGGCAGGTGCAAACATGCACCCCCTCTGGTATGCAATACTGTTACAGGAAATTATACACAAGAGAGCACAGGACAAACCCAGTGGCCTTGTGTCATTTTCTTTTGACTACTTCACCTCTCAAATTCCACATTGACTGGCTTTATTTAACTGGTACCCATGTCAGCAGCCACTATGCATCATAAAAATATTAAATAAGAATTGTACCACAATCCTGTAAACCATTTACACACACACAGCATGCAAATAATTATGTTATGCACAGTTCATAATAAGTATTACAAGGACAGTGTGCTTCACTGTCAAATTTCAGTGGTCTGCTAAAGATGGTAGCATCTTTACTGGGAAATGATTCTCTAGTTGGGGCATAAGACCAGAAGTGGAACAGACTACTACTGGGATACAACTGACAAAGAATGGGATATGGAGATAAAATGCAAGCTGTGATGTTGCGATCTAGACAAAACAGGAAGAAAAAGGTTTAGGCATGATCACTACCACTTAGTTTCGGCTATGAATCACTGTATGCAAACTGTGCTATAAGCCAACAAGACACTGAGTTGCATGGTGGTGGTGGGGTGAGGGGACTCAAGCTACATAGGTACCAAGTCTCCAGGTGATGGTGGAAACAGAATACTTGGTAGTTTTTCTAGAAGTCACCCATATGTGGGACTGAGTCAAAGATCTTGCTGAAGTACAAGTATGCCACATCAATATGTATAAGTTCAAGGTTCACCTGTAGCCACATTATAAAACTGGATATGCCTGACAGCTCCTTGGGTAATCAAAGGGCCAAGCAATGTGAAATGGCACTGAACTAAGCTGGAGGATAAGAGGCACCTCTTCCACAGCAAAACATCAGAACATCATCTGTCTTAAACATTGATAAAAATGCTTCCAGCCTTCATTTCAGGTTATCTTCATGCCACTGCTGTGGCAGTAACAAGGTAAACAACTAAATGTCTTTCGTTCCCGTGACAGGTATGGATGACCCTAAAAGCCCTATATCACAGCTACAACCTCCCACTGCACAGCTTTACATCCACTTAACTGAAAGTAAAGACTGTATATCATGCACTTTGAAGATCAGCACAGCTTCCAGCCAGCTTGTCATCATTGAATTTTCTTTGCAGGTTGACATCAGGGGATAATATCTGAATATGCTCTGTGAATTAATACACTACAGCATTAGGTCCAGCTGCTGATGGACCTACTGCTGCAAAACAGAGAAACCATGACGACTGTCAGCTCAGTGTTAGTAGTGGAGAAGGTATGATCAGCTCCGGATCATTTGTATGCGACTATAGGACATCACATGGCAGTAAACACAAAAAGGAAAACAATGTGCAACTCACGGATTCAGATGTACTCTTATATTGGTCACTTTTGAGGAGCTAGGACAAGTGTGCTGAATGACACATCTATGAACGGACAAACTATTGAGCAATTTTTCAAAAAGATTTGTCAGTGAAATTTCGACTAACAATACTGTGAAATTGTAAAATAATAAAGAGTGCCAGAGCCCAGAACAGCTTCTCAAGGTAAACGCACCTAACGTGTTATGGATGTGACTAGCTAAATGGCAAATCTACTAACTCTAGAATTGGCTTTACACAGTTATAGACTACATTCCTTTCCTAGCAATTTTGTTCTTGGGGACTGTTTCGACAAATGTCTGCTCGAGGGAATGACACTCAAGGGAGTTCAGAGAACTGTCCTTTAAAAAATGTTCATCTCTTGGTTACTGCTCTGAACTCTGTACATGCTGAAACCAACCTGCAGTTACACTGCATTTAAGTCCTATTAACCTGCTCCAAAATCCACACTGAAGCTACTGATCTGCAGAATGAAATTCTGAACTAGCAGAGCAATGATGCAAACCATAGTGTCTATTTTCATGCATGTCTCCATTGCAGTATCACTATTTATTCAGCCGTGTTAAATGGGTCATCCCATTAAGCCAGATGCCCTTTTACTGGAAAGACACCAGTCTGCTGAGTCGATGTAATGGAGTCATGGTGACAGTATTGTAATATGCAAGGGTCTTGCACTCATGGCTGAAATGTTCAAGGAAACAGTCCTACTGGCACATTTCACATCAAGCAGTGCCACAGTCTGTGGTGTCTGAGGCAGCACAAAGCCATCACTTTACACCACTATAGCAATTACAGCAATGGAACTTAACACAATCAGATCACAACAAAAAAATTGCCTTACTACAAAAAGACAACTTATTTTAACTTCTCAGAGGCTGCAAAAGGCTACGAAGACACGTGATGCTACAGCATACTCCTGTTTTCTTACCACTCTGTCTCTCATTTGCAGGGGTACAAATACACAAGTCAAATGGTTCAATACGCTCTTCCACTGTACCAAGGATGTCTTTTAAGGACATTCTTTTTAGTCTTATATTAAACAATCTGAGGCTGCTATGCTAAGCTCTAAGCCTATAAGGAGGAAACTGAAATTTCAAGGATTGGCAGAAACATCAAAGTGAACTCAACACAGAACACCAGCTGTCTGGCAATTAAAAAAAACTGAATGTATAATTATGACAATATTTTTTCAAAAACTCGGAATTCAATAACTTACCTTGAGAACTATTTTTCATGCAGACCTGTCACGTGTTCCTTAGAGTTTACTTACATATTCAACATTTAATACTGTAGGGTCACTACATCACAAATAGTCTACAGAGCTTACTTTCAAAAGATCCATGCAAATAAAAAAAAAGTATGAAAAAGATGGACAGAGCTGCAATCCTCAGGAAGAAATAAATGTGCAACAAAGTCATGCCTTGTCAACACATACAGGAGTAGCATTCCAAAGGGATGAGGGGAGGTGGTTATGATGGGAACACTGGAAATGAAGCGGGAATGGGCAAGTGGAAGAAGAGGAAATCAGAAACCAACAGGTGATGAAGACGATGCATGTGCAGTTACAATAGGAGGAAGACAGATGTCACCATAGGACTGAATCAGAAACATTTAAGTAGCTCTCCATTTGTGACAATAACTTGCCAAACCAGCAGCCTGCACTTAAAACTGCTGCAAATCTTGGAAAGCAGCAGCTCTTTCAGAGACTTGAAACTTTCAGTAAGTGGCTGTTTGGTGGGGTGGGGAGGAATAAAAAAATTCAAGTAAGGGTGATTTACTTTATGTTTTTTTTTTTTTAAGAGGGGGAGTCTGGCAAAATAATACCTGCTGTGAGGATTATGGCAATCTGCTTGTGTGTGGAATCGACACGTATTGGCAACTTTCAGTATCCTGTGGACATCCAGACAGTAATAAGACTGACTCTAGAAAAAAGACATTGCCACTGCAGTAAACTGGCCATAGAGGCAGTGTTGTTATGCGTATGTTAAATGAACAGTGTAAATGACACTAACTGTGAAAAGCAGAAGCATTTGCTTGCTGCCTTTCACGATGGTTGAAAGAGGGATAAGCTCTGGAATGGGGTAACTTCACTACCAGCTATAGGAGCTTCAAACAGTGTTATTCATTCAGGACTACATGACTTAATTCCAAGCAGCTGCATTAATACACAGACACAACTACTACAATTTCAAGGAAATGTCCACAAATATGTGGCAGACAGCAAGGTCAGAACACTTTTTAAATGCTCAGCAGTGGGTTCCTAGAGAATTATGGGAGGGTTGTAGTTCTCCCTTTATACTATGTTGTAAATATATGTAACAGCTAACAGTGCAGCCAGATAAGTAAGTTTTAAAGAAGTTACATTACACCCCCCCCCCCCCAAGTGACAGGTTAACATCCACATCCTTGTCCGTATAATGGCAGAAAGTGACCATGTCATTTAAGCATCTAGCACCAGAGCACTCACTGTGCAGTGTGAGGAATTCCATCAGGGCCAAATAAAGTAAAATGGCACTTAAGCAGAGCAATTAAGGGTTTGACACAGCTGGATAAGAACAAACATTGCCTGATGTTTGGAGATCCTTCTCAGTCTGTGAAAGGGCTGCAGATTCTTCCTGGAGAGTTGATTTTTCCTGAATGAAGATGCAGGGAACCTGATGGGTAATTACAGAGGTCCTCTATGATGCTTCCTTCTTGGAAATTCTCAAACAAATCTTAGAAGACCCACCCACACTGCCCTATCCATGATGGCCTGCCTAAGTGCAGCATGAAGGAAAGCAGACAAGTTATACCATTCTATGCAGGCACGCACCCAGGCCTGCTGCTCTAGCCAGTGCATCAGCACAGTCATTATAGCAGACCATGTAGAAGCCCACCGTAAAAGCCACTGCAACATTCTTAACCAGGTTTTTTCCTTTGACCATACAATCTGAGAGGTCCTAAAGGTTTTCCAGTACTTGATGCATCTTGAAGAACTACAACCGGGATGGGTAAGGCAAACAGTAGAACAACTTAAGCTTAGTGTGTCACAGGAAAACAGCGTTTTGCTCACCTTGTCTAAAACTTCAGACTTCTTATCAGGTGGAAAAGTAGCAAGGTGTTGTGATCTTTGGGACCTTTTCTAAACCACAGAGGTCACAGCACAGTCAGTTCTAGGATGCTTAAGAAAGGATCTAACCACATTCATGAGGGCCTGTAGAGGACATCCCCCTTTTTGACAGCAAAGAAAGTGTAATCCATATGCTTCTTGCCTACAAAGACAGCAAACATTACTTATAGCTTCCAAAGTGGAAGTGGCAGAGGGTCCTCCTCATCCTCCCATGGCTACTTATTAAATGTTAATTCTAGGACAACAGCAAGAAGCCAAAGGGCCAGTCCACGGAGGACTTCATGAACCCATGGCTTAAGGAGGGGCATTGGGGATACAGAGGAGAGCTGCCACTGTCCTTATCTGTCTCAGAAATAAGGGCCAGTAAATACTCAAGTCCACTTCCCAGGACCCAAGTGCTTTTCAGCACTAGGTCAACATGCATAGGGTGAAGCATCCCACAGAAAAGTACTTGGAGCTTGGCAATGGGGTACTAAAGCCTGGGATCACACATGACAGACGCAGTGTAGGGCCAAAAAAATTGGTTCCAGTCTGTGATTCTTAAGGGTGCACTTGCACAGTGACAAGGACAGGTGCCATCATAAGTCTGACGTCAAGGACCTGCCTGCAAGTCCTTTTGTTGGAGGCCCTGGTGGGCCCTCCTCACCCTGGACCAACAAAGCAATGCTAGATCCCAGGAGGAAGCCAGGAAGAAGCCACAAGAAAAGTGTTCTCAAGATTTAAGTGCAAATACGGAGTACAACTGAGGAAGCTATGCAATACCAGGGTGCAAGCTGTTCACTACTGACCTCCAGCCCCAACAAAGCAATGCTGGATCCCAGGAGGAAGCCAGGAAGAAGCCACAAGAAAAGTGTTCTCAAGTTTTAAGTGCAAATACTGAGTACAACTGAGGAAGCTATGCAATAGCAGAGTGCAAGCTGTTCACTACTGACCTCCAGCCACTCAACTGATCTGGGATATAACCCACAAGGTGGTTGTCATGGTGCACCTCTCAATAGTCTTTCACATACCTCTCATCCCTCTTAGTGTAGGAAATCTGACCAAAAACAAAAATAATGGGGGGACAAAGACCCAAAGTCAGGACAGATTTTAAATATTGCTCTTATAAACTTAGAAAATCACTAGAACAGTTTTTGCATTAGAATGGACTTTCTGAAGGATATGAAGTCTAAAACTCAAATGTCTGTCACTATTTAGTTGTCTCCTCATTAATTTGCCAGAAAAAAATGACCAAGTGTTTCACTCTATGGTCCTTCTCCAGACAGTAAGAGTAATGCTGGTGCAGGTCATTGTTCTTGACTTGGCAGTCATGCAAACACTTTGACAGCATACAATTTTATGCAGAGAACATGGCATCTTTTCCATGGTGAAAATCTAAACCAAAATCTGAACTCTGGTAGTGGCAGAAAAAACGAGGTTACAGGAGTAAGGTGTTGCCATAAACTGCACCCAGCCATCATGACATGCAGTTGCTGCATTGGGAACACAACAGAAAAACAGCTAAGCTGAAGACAGCAGAGAAGAGGTCTCAAACATACATCCACTATGGAGGACTCCAAAACCTTACCATGCTAACTCATATCAGCTATGAAAAGCACCTGTCAAACAACAAGGGCACTACATCCAGAATGCAAACACAGTAGTTAGAAGAGTCTGCAAACTGAAGTATGTAGAATATCCCCTGGAAAATAAACATATTTCAACAGAATTGTTCAAAAATGTGCAGAGACACATATGTCTTTAATAATGCAAGCAAGCCAAAATACAGATTCCACCAGCCATGTACAAGTGGTTTGTTACTTACTACTGCTCATCAAAATATCTAAGTGGAAATTGGCTTGTGTACTGACGTTGGAAGCAGAAAAGCAGAAGTCCCAAAGACGCAGCAAGTACTCTCAGCAGCAGACTCATTGACAAAAAGAGGATTTTCGCTATGATTCTGCAAGTTGAGGCTTCATGAATTCATGCCATCTGTAGTTGGCAATACTCTTAACATGGGCCACATTGTGGTGGAAATTGTTCAACTGCTCTGCAGCTCTGCTTTCCCAAAACAACAGTAGTCTCATTGTTAGCATGGTAGCCTTGCTCTAGTCGTATGCAGCAGACTCTCTTATTAGTAAAGCCCACTCGTGAACTTGGGTACAGTCTCATAAGTACTACAGAACTGCTCTCTGGCCTCATTATCAGCAGACCAGCTGCAGTAAATGACCACCACAGAAGGAACTGGACATTAAAATCCAGTGTACAATGCCACCACCAAAGTGGACAACTGTGAAGCACACTGCTAAGTGAATGAGAAAATGCTCTTTAATCACAGTGTGCACACTTGCCACACTAACTCTGAAATACACAAAGAATACTTCAGTCCTAATGATTGCGCATCATACCAGTGAATGGCTGCATTAGGCACCACAGCTCAAAATCTGCATCAGACAGCAGAAATTCCCAGGATTATGATAAATGTCCTAAGTCTAGGAGGCCAAGGAGCAGGTTTTCCTAAAGCCAATGGTCACTTAAATCAACTGATCATGAGCTACTATAACCTTTAGAGTTGGGTATATTTAACTGGGAACCACCTGTTCAGTTCCTTTTCAGTAAATGAGGGATTCAGAAAAGACAAAACACTGCCCTTTGGCCAAACTGACTTCCTCACTTTAGCGACCTGTAGTACACCACAGAAATTCAGCACAGCTGTATGAAAGTAAAAAGAATGCCAAGTTCAGATTCAACCAGTCTTACTTCCTGGTTTTGCACATCAACCTATGCAGTGTAATCTTGCACAGGCACACTGATTTTATACAACCTAGATACATTGCATAGTTTGCATCCTGTTATGGCACCTAACAGCAGCATGCAAAGCTTTGGGTACAAGACCACCAACTTATGCACTGTGGTTCACATTAAGGATATTTCCACCAAAAGATTACATAAATTTGAGAAGCCTCATCCTGCAGCTTTGTAATTATAACTCAATGAGAAGTCATCACACATCATTAAGTATGTCTACAAATATTGACTGTGATCCACACACACACACAGCTAGAACTCAAATACATAATTATTAAAACTGGTGCACTAGAGGTTACAGGTAAGTGCAGAAAAGCTCATGCAAGGCTAGTGTGGTCAATATCAATACCCAGAAAGGAGGTTACAAGGTCAGGGCTCTTACTTATTCCAGTAAACAAAGGAGAATATCAAGTTGGTGGTTGTAGGCAACACCTAGAACAGTACATGCAGTGCACAATGTAATTCAGAAGAAACACCAGGGTAAAGTCAAGCCTCACAGTATTATGAATATTGACAATCAGAAAACTTGGCTTGCAAAAAGAGAGTCATGAGCTCAACTGTAAAAGATTTACAGTATTTTGAACAAATTTTGATTTAAAGTGGATTACATAATAACACAGAGGAAGAGTTCTGACCTGTAATGCTAAACACCCATGTTTGATTATCATCTTAGGTGACAGAGGGTTAGCAGAGAGGCAAGATTTTGAGTGGCCAATATCGAGAACTCCTCTCGAGGTATGTTTTCTTCACTGTCTAGCAGCTTATTCAGTGGCTGCTAGGGTTTGTAAGAATCAAGAGTCAGGACTGCACACAGGCAATGACAACAGGGTGCTCATATGCATAGAAACAGGATCACACCTTTTGTATTACGGTAATTCCACCATGGGAAATGAAAACTAAGGAGCAGTGCCTGTGGCATAACAAAAGCAAAAAACTATGACCTTGCAGTGGGATGGGCCTCAAGATCCAACCACTACAAGCATGTGCACCTGAAGAGAACGAATAATGTAATGGTCAATGGATGGACCCTTTGGGCCTAATGGCAGCATCCATGGATGAGACAAAAATAAATAAAGTCAGACTTTACACAAATTAAGGAAGTGATGCAATATAAGAGGTAATCTCAAATGAGTCACTGTAGATCAGCAATGTAAATTCAAAAAGAAAGTTGCAACAATCTGAGAATGGGTGTTGATGGTGACAGGCCATATGCCAGAAACATGACACCCCCCCACGGATGACAGATGCAGGAGATAAGTCTAATGGAAAACAGGAAATCAAGACTGCATGGACATGAACACACAATTTTTAATGACAAAGAAGCCAAACAGCTTTGCAGCTAGCGGTGGCTGTTGGTGGGGTCACTTTAGGAGTTGGCCGTGACTCATGAGAAAGGCAGAGAAGCCAAGCAGGACAGCTTTACGTATCACTTGTTAACAAGGTGGGTGACTACTTCGACTATGTGATATCTACCTTGTAGAAACTAGTGTTTCCTCAAGATCAGTGACAACTGCATTATCACTGCCAGAAAAACAAGATGTGAAACGTTTTAACAAACAGTGAGGCAAAAATGGATTCACAAAAGATCACTGTTGGGTCAAACAAATCTTAAACAAAAGTAACATACTTGGCATAATGTTGGATGCAGATGAGCAGGTTCATACTTGTGAACAGTAAAACTAAAACAAGCAGCATGAGACACCTCCCACTTTTCCCAAGATAGTCTGCAAAGTAGCTTCCTCTCTGAATCTCCATTTGTGCCAATCAATCCACCCTTAGCCCTGTGCCTGAAGGGACTCCCAATGCCAGTAGCATTGTTGATGAAGCCATCAAAACTACACGTAAAGGCAACACAAAAGTTGATTCCAATGAAGACAGTCCCAACATGGAGCTCAAAGCAGAAGTCAATAAGTCCATCTGCATCAACGCTATTTGGTTCAAATCCAGCCCGATTAGGATCAGCAACTGTATGGGAGCAGATGAGAAGAACCAGGATGTCCTGGATGAAAAAAAGAACTGGAAAGGCACTGTCTGTCCACCCTGGTACCAGAGAGGTAAGAGATAAGACAAGTACTGGACTGAAATTTTTATAACGTCTCTGTCATCTTTTCATACTTAATTTCAACAGGAGATACAAAACCACCACCTAAAAATACCTTGATTATGATGGGCTTGAGCATAAAAGAGTTTGCATGTCTCTGAACTGTTGGGAAAATGGACTAAATGTCAAATGACTCTTTTCAGATAAAATTTTCACAGGAATTGCAGAGACAACAGAAAAATGTGCAGTAGTGACCTTCTCTTCCACTCTGGGCTTTTTACCATTAGGTCCCAGAAAGGAATATCTCCTTTACAGAGACTCTTTTTTTCTCTCCATCTTTTGCACTCAGTCTGGCCAAATTATCTTTTGCGACTAGAGTTCAGACATAAAGGTTGATGGAGTTGATTCTACAGTGATGGTCGAAGCAGAGGTCCACTGGATGCAGACTCTTGCTCCATTATAAACAATCTCAATTTAATTTTCTGTCTCAAACAGTTGTAAGGTTTAAAAAGTTTACAGATACCATATGGTCTTTTCTTATGCAATAAACACAGAAGGTATGCCTACCTTGGGATGGAATTTTGTGTACATATTTGCATTTATTTAACACTTTCCCCTCCATTATAAATACACTGCAGGAAGCAACCAAAAGATGTACAACTGTTACTTCAAAATAAGAAATACTTTCAAATAACAATAAAAAGAAAAGTAATATACAAATGTAAAGGTATGGTGACAAAAATGCAAAGGCCTAAGGAGGGTCAGTAAAGAAATGTCAAACTGTCTGAAAAACAGGCATAAAAACCAGGTTCAAGGAATGAGGAATTCAAAACTAGACAAATGTTAAGAATAAGCTGCAAAGTTTGTCTCACAGAATAACCACATTTCAATCCAAACAGCCTAATACTTTCTCTACAATACTGGCTGAAGGTGAAGTCAGCTTTGGACAGGAAGCTACTTCGAAAGACATTAATGAGTAAAACGGGAGGGGGCTAGTAAACCAGCAGAGTTTTGGATACCTAGTTGCCTAAGGCTGCCAACATCAGTCCTACTGTTGATAATAATGGACCTCCTGATACCAGATATGCTCATTTGACAAGGGTTTAAAAAAAAAACTCCTAAAAGTATACTTCTTAACCTCTTAGTACAAAGAAATCTGGACGAAGCTTAAAATAATGAGGGAGGGGTGACAAACAGCCAAAAACAGGGACAGATTAAAAACTTAAAAAGTTGCTAAAATAACAAGATTTGTGTTAGCATGCATTTTCTGAAGGATATGAAGTCTGAAACTCAAATTTATGTCATTTATTTAGTAGAGATTTGTCAGAAAACTCAAATTTTATGAGGAAAAGACCAAAAATATGAGTCAAAAATCTGGATAGTTGAAAGGTATGCTTGAAAGGAATCAAAGTGGCCTACCATGATTCCATAAAATCCTTGTAAAAGATGTGAGAAAAAACTAAGTCTAGAAAACCCCTGTGTGGAAAACTGAGTTAGGAATGGAAATGAGAAGGCAAAGAGTCTAACAGTGAATGAATATCAGTCAGAAGAAACGTGGATTTATACTGTCATCTCTGTTCAGTATCCTTATTACTGACATTGTAAACCAGCTAGAAGTGATAAGTATTTCTGCAGCTGTGATCTGCAATATAGTGGACATTGTAGTGAAAACAGGAAAAATATTGGGGAGAGGTGAAACAAAACAAAGTTTAATGAAGATGTAGTCTATTTCAGCCTAAACTCAGTACCAGAAAGGGCAAAACTGTGCAGCTATATCACAAGAACCAAAGTAAGGATCAGTGAGGTAGAACTCCAGAGAACCACAAAGCTTGGAAAAGGCCTATAGTGAATGCATTAAATGAGTTAATGAAAATAATGTTTGAAGGCCACCTTAAAAAAAGGTACAGAGTCCAATGTGAAAGACTGAGTAACTGCATGTGCATATCATTCTGAAAAGAAGAGATGAACAATGAAATCTCCTCAGCAAAGAACAGAGGTAGAGGAATCTTTTAGAGAACCATGTTTATGGATGACAGATCATGGCAGAAAGGCAGGGGGCATGACAAGGACATGTGCAATAAACAATTATTCACAGAAAGGGTAGTGCAAAACAAATCAGTGGGAAAGCTGGTCTGCCACTAATGAGGCATTCAAGGGCACATGGAATCAGCAGAGCACAGCTGCAGAAATTTCAAGATGGCAGAGATTAAGAAGGAATTCTGAACTTACAGCAAGCAGGTAGAGACTGGATGGATTTAGCAGTCACTGCATTTTGTTCTTATCAATGTTTCAGAGTATGACTCATGGAGTAAGCATATTCACTGTGCATCCCAGTGCTCCAACTTAAAGCAGGGTAGAGCTGTTAATGCAATAGCATCAATGGCACTACACGTTAAAGAAACAGGACACGGACGTTGTTCCAAGAAATGCCTTTCTGCTGAACAGACAAGTTTCTGTCCAAAAGATTTGAAATAACATATCTGCACACCACAAGTTTCAACTGAACATTAAATGCACCACAGAGTATTCAGAGAGGCTTCACAGAAGGTAACACAAGGGGGGGGCTGCGCATTTCATCCCATGCCAAAAAACAAGCTTCACTGAAAACCTAGAGGTAATGGATGCTGCATTATAGCACATTCATGAAATCGCATACTACAATGACATTAAGAAGCAGTCAGATCAAGTCCTAGACAACACTAGTATTGGGATTTAATCAAGTCTTTGCAGCCAGCAGATATCACACTGTTCCATAACGGGGGATACATCAAAAAGAAAAGGTGGGGATAAAAAGGGAATTAAAAACAAACAGGAAGTTCTTACTAGATAAGGAAAACAAGTGGGAAAAGTGCAAAGCTGGTTAAATGCAAAGGGTACATAAATGGAGGGCAACCACAGCTTCCAATGAAATGGCCCACATGGGTCAATGAAGCCTCACACAGTTAAAACTAAATAATTCTGTATGCATGCAACACTCTTTCCACAAATCCTGCAGTGTAAGTGAGGCAGTCACAGATTAGTAGAGATATTAGGAAAAGCTCTGATAGGCTGGTTCAGCATGATGTCACTTTGTTACTGACACCAGCACTACCAGGTGCTACTGGACTACATTTTTTGCACATTACACATTTTCTTAATGTTAGAAAATAACGGCAAAGAAAAAGTGGATGGGGACTAACTTGTATTAAAATACTTTATCTGTATACATACACACACACGTGTGTGTGTGTGTGTGTGTGTGTGTGTGTGTGTGTGTGTGTATGTATGTATGTATGTATGCGTGCACCTATATCATAAGTTATACATATAAATTTGCAGAGGGCATTCTTGTGCTTGTCAAGCATCTTCAACTTTCCTATGCTAGTTAACTGTGCCTTTCCCATTAAAATTATGGCATACATTTTATCCGGGTAATTATTTTCATTTTCACATTTCCTCATTTGCCATAACAAAATAAGCTATATGGCTGCAAATATTACCCTTTACAATGTTTTCTTTTAAAAACAGGAAGTGACATCATAGATGAACTGACCAATAGTAGAGAAACATGCCACTGCAAGGACATGCCAAGTACAAACACTGGCAGACCCCACTCACCAATCTCAAGTTCCTGATAACGTCTCGTTCCCTCGGCTACCCAGCAGAGAGCAGTGCAAGAAGGGAGGGCAAAAGCCAAAGGGCAGAGGTCAGGAGAGAGGTCAGCAATCAGGAATAGGAAAAAAAAAGTACAAAAAGCACACAATTTACAAAACAAAAGGCAGAAAAAATGTTAATGTGTTAAACATCAAAGCAAGAAAATTGACTGCAGCAGGATAGGACAAAACACAGACACATTATTAAGCAATACTTATTTCCCTAATAGTCCACAATAACCTTGTAAAATAAGAATTTTGAGAGTTCATTTGCAGATATGCATGCTTCTAACATATTTGAAGTAATCAGAAGTAAATAAAAACTAGTCTATATAGACTGGAAGATTTGCATTTATTTTACTAATAGAGGTTTTTAATAATTTCCCATTTATCGTGTACTTGTTACAACCAAACAAAATATGCTTTCTGAATTGATTTTGGGTTACAGCCTGTGTTCAGTCCCCATTTTTTTGCACACTCATTTTTCACAATGCATTAGAGAAATGGAGTTTCCTTCCATGTCAAAATCATCACTTCTCCTCAGTAAAACGGAGAGACAATCAATGGCCTGGAACACAACATGCTTCTAAATACTGACTGAGGCATTGCCTATGTGCATAATTTGACTTGCTTATCCTTGCTAAGGTATGACATCAGGTGCAATTATTTTAAGATGGAGAATAAGTGGGGTAAATACCCATTCATGAAGAGGGAAATAAAACTTCCAGTGAGAAATATTTAATACCACCATTTTCTGGGCAAAGGTATTTATATCATAGCTGCAAAAATCTTATTAAAAGCAAAAATAGGATGCACTAAACAGCAAAATAGACCGAGACTCAACAAGTTGCATACCTGATGTCAGAAATTACTATGTTGCACTTTAGTGTCAAATTAGGTACGTGGAATCATATTCTACTCATGCACCTGCAGTGCAGCATCATGAGGGTGCAGTTTCTATTCCTGAGGTGTCAGGTTCAACGGCTTAACTAAGGATATAGAAACTTCTCAAATGTCAAGAGACAAATTTCTTCTTTTCACTGCAAGTGAGCTATTAATGAAAGTTTTGTGCACCTGGGGGTTGTAGTACACCTTTCATGAATGTTCTCTATATTTTCTTTACTTTCTTAAAGCTATTGAAAACAACATCCCTTCAATGCTAGAAGTGCATTTTAGAATGATTTTCTTGCTCCCATCATCATCATACACTGGTAAAAGTGTTCTCCCACAGCCTGGAAAAGTGTCTCTTCTGCCATCTCTGTCTGATCCTACTGCTATACACAAGGTATGTCAGTATAAAATAAGTTATTTTATCATGAACACCCCTAAAACACTGCATCACTCTCTGGGATGCTGCCTTCCAATCCAACAAACTATCTTCTATACCCCAAAATTGTGGTCACTGTGTCACAGTACATATACTCCCTCTCAGTTGACATCCTTTCAATTCTCTCTCAGGGTCTTCCTCTCCTCACTTACTAGCTGCAATGGGCTCTGTGAGACTGAGTCTTTCAAATACCTTTCTCCTCTCATTTCTCTTTCCCGACACAGTCTTTTAAATTCTAGATCCTAACTATATACTATTTTTGATACATTTTTGCTCTTGACATCTGGGTTTTCATCAGGTTCCTTTTGAATGACCATCTCTGAAATCCCTTATGTTCTAATAGGTACTCATTTCTGAATAACTTCTTTCACTTTTTATTTCTATTACCTACCACTAATTCACAGTATATTTGCCCTTTGTTCTTCATATAGTTCTTTTTTTCCTGCACAATTAGTTTTAGAAGTTTCTCTAAGATTTTTCAAGCATCTCCAGCTCTAGTGTTAGCACTTAAATTTTCAAAATGTACTGTGCTCACCGTTTTTCTGTCAGTACCTTATGCTCCAGTCCAAACATCTACTCAGAATAAATAAAACAAAAAAATATCTCTTTGAAGAGATCTGCAGATTGTTTCCCAAACAGGAAGTTCTGATCCAGGAGGACATCCAAGATTTTGGACTTTAGGTCCTCAGTTAGATTCTGCAGTCTTAGCCAGGAGTATCTCCTAAGAACAGAAGCAGATGCTGCATCTGACTGAGTGCCTGGCTACTCACTGTGTCAAGGACAGCTTGGAGGCCATGTCAGCCTTAATGGGGACTGTCAGGCATAGAGGCCAGCATGTAGGAGGCCTGAAACACTAAGTCTAGAGCATATTTAGTCATGTGGGTGTGATAATTTATGGCTCCAAATGCCAAAGTAGAGGATGTGCAAACTTTCTTTCCCATCCTATCCATGTATTTGCTATCTTTATCAGTGGGTAGGAGGGAGGCAGAAGGCAGCAGCCTTGACTGTTTATCAGGAGCAGTGGCAATAACAGCTGGGTCAGCCAGGGAAGGTTTAACTAAGAATTTTTGCTCCTCTGGCACTTAATAGAAGCGGTCAGGGTGCTTGGGGGCCAGAGACTAGAACTCTGGGGCCTTGGAGGCTGAATTAAAGGCATCCTAAGGAAGCACTGGAGGGACTGCTGGGGGGGGTGATTCCACTACAAGCAGCTCAAAGTACCTCTTTTGGGTGTCAGTCATTTGGGAAGTATCACATTTGAAGTAATCTTTCATTTTGGTGAGTCTCCTCAAAGGTAATATCCTCAGGGGTAACCCCCTTCTACAGATTCTTCATCAGGGGAGTAATCCTCCTGGGGACAGGCAATCTGAGATGTGTAAGAAATGGAGTCCTCTGAGGAAGAAAAGGAAGAATTATGCTCTTCCTCCCTAACCTGAGAGGTCATGGACGGAAAAGAAGAGGCAGAAGCAGGCCTAGGGCTCAATAAAGGCAGAGTAGAGGGGGCTGAGGCTGAAGGCCTAAGGGCCATGAAGGCCTGCATAAGTGAAGAAGTGAAAGCCTGCCAGTCTGGAAAGGTTTCTTGAGAAGAGGAGGTATGTTTAGTTTTTTGTTTCTTTTTGGCCGAGGTGGAGGTAGGGACCGGCCTGGCATTTGAAGACAACATTTCCGAAGGCTGGATCCTGGTTGGAGGTACCACCAAATCTGGTTCCCCCTTGACATCGATGGTAGTCAGTGTCTGGACAATCTCCAAGGACATGCCAGCTGTCAGCTGTGCAACGGCTTCCTCAAGGGTTGCCGTTGAAGTCAACGGAACTGCCAAGTGCTCCTCACCTCCTAGACCGGCAGTTGGTGGGGTGTCGGGAAGTGGAGCAGCAGGCGAAGAAGGCCTAGGAATCTTGGCCTTCTTTTGTGGAGGTTCATGTTCAGCCTCCGATGCGGGATCCATTCTAAGAGCTAACCATTTTAGGCCCTGTTTATCTAGGTAAAGGTTTAAGGTGGACAGACAGCTGCGCAGGGTTTTCGGTACAAATGATTGACAAATCGAGCAGGAGGAATGGTCCTGCTCCCGGCCTAAGCAAAACACACACCTATCATGGGTATCTTTATGTGGTATCTGGTGCCCACACTGGCACTTTCCCTTTTTACCTGAAATCAGCTAAAGGCTACAACAACCAAGCCTAGGCAATAACAGTTAGAAAAACACACAAAAAAAATTGAAACCCAACAGGATACTTAGCTTTATTGATGCGACCATCTGTGAAGGAGCGATCGTACGATGCAAAGGTTGTCTGCGGCTGAAAAGTTCTGGGGATTGTACGTGCAGACATCACATTTAAGGCCCCTGGTTTATGGCCCTGTGTGTGACATCCCATGCAGCTGCAACAGCCAAGCTGAAGCTTTTGTATAGGAGCCAACATACGAGTTGCCTGAGGGCAGGAAATCCCACAACTGGAATACTGCAACATAGGAATAGAAGGACATTGCTGCACCTGTCCCACTGTAATACCCTCACTGGTCTGATCAGATCACATAGTGATCACCCTCAAGATAAATATAAAGCCTGAACTTCCAGCAAACCCAAGAATATTTAAGAAATTTTCTAAGGCTCTTCCCATTAAGCGATAGCTAAAATCCCAAACCCCCAAACTCAGAGATCACTGTGGTCTAAGCAGAAGTGTTTACAGCATCCAAGTACATGCATGAACATATTGCATAGACAATGGTGGATTCCCAGTATAAATAAGTTGTAAAATAAAAGACAAAGAAAAACATGTCCATAAACAGAAGGGCTATGCCTATGCCTAAAACACTCCATCTTTAGTCTCGGCAAGCAAATCAGGGGACTAATCAAATCAACTAAAGCCAACTTCAAGGGAAAAATAGCCTCCCAGGCCAAGGATAGCTATAAAGCATTTTTCAGTTAAGGAGAACACCCAACATTGTGCTGAACTAACAGAACTCCCTATACCAAACTAAAGATGTAGGAAATTTGCTAGCCAATAAATTTAGCTCCAATTTAACTCCACTTATCACCTCCAGTTATTCCCCCAAGAAATACTTTCAGGTGTATATCATATGAGCGAATAGGAAAGACCGTGAACGCTCAATCTCGAAAGTACTGGACCTCGAAATGATTTTTCTGAGATCGTGGTACAGTGAAGAATGGAGTACTTGCTCTTTCCTCACTGTAGTGTGATCTCGGAGTTGGAATATATATTTAGAGGTGGGTGTGGGGGCTGCACCCCCACAATAGCAAGTTCAAGGTCCAGTACTTTCGAGATTGTGAGCATTCGCGTTTTTTCCTATTCGCTCATATGATATAGATCCATACTTTCTAGCATTTCTTCCCCAATTATCACTAAAGAACATGTCCTCACTGCACTCTCAAAAATTAAAAACACTGCATCTATGGGTCCTGATAACCTACCAGGATGCCTCCTAGTTAGCTTGAAACATTATCTGTCAGGCCCACTAGAATCTCTATTCAACCACAGCCTTCAGACTGGCATTGTCACTAGGGAATGGAGGACTGCAACAAGTCATCCCTCTACACAAAAGGGGAACCATCAACATACCCATAATTTTGACTAGCTTTGTATAGAAGGCCATGGAAAGAATTATTGTGGACCTGAAACAAAGACATGCAGAAAACTGGGACATAAATAGCTAGGCTTAAAAAAGATCTAGGGCCGTTAGTCTAGTATCCTTCTATGATCTCGTGATCTCACAACCCTGCTCTCTCCCACCCACTTCTAACCACACCAAGATTCTTATTTTCCTCTTCACAAACATTTCCTTTAAATCCTGCTTCCATCTACATATAGGTGCCTTTCTTCTCAACTTCTTGCATTTTTCCACAATATCATAACTCGCAAGATGCAGTTTCCCCTGAAGTGTCACCAAGTACTGTGGAAGACAGATGACAGGAAGACACTCTTTGGCTGGAAACTGTTTCATTAAGAGACTGCTGGCTGATTATGTTACACCTGACCTTGGAGATGACATAGCATTGTACTCTACTGGCAGATACTTCATAAGAACAAGCAAAGAGCTTGTATGTGTACTTAGATCACTGAATAGGAGTGCACCATGGCTACACAGAAAGGCAACCAAACTCTTAGTGACAATACAGCAGTTTGTGTGGTACTTCCTATACTGTGCAACCAGTACCCTCACAAGCAGACTGATGCTGTACTGACTGTCCCTTTTTTCATTCATGACATCATTGCTGTGCGACAAGATGCCAGAATCACAGATGAGGTTCTGAACAAATTCATACTTACTTGGACCACAAATAAACAAGTCAGTATAATGAGGTTACCTTGCTAATAAATTAATGCAACCGAGTTAATTTAACTTATCGGTTGAACAAAAGAATAAATAAATCAATAAGAAAAGCTGGTTTACCAACAAGTGACATTTCAAACTGTTTATCTGAAAAGGGAGCTAACACTTCTGCCAGCTGAGTAAACATGGCAGACAACAGTGGTAATGGTGTCAGCGTTTACTATGTTGAAGCAGGAAGTATATTCTTTACAAAAGACTGTTCTAGTTTCCTGCCGAATCAGGTTGCTTTGTTTTCAGCACTAAAATGTTGATGCTGTTATAATATTTCCTAGAAGAAAATTGGCTATAACATTTCCTGGAAGAAAAAAACTCTGGGCACAATCGTCATTTCTTTGGTGCAGGCTGGACTGTAATGTTACATGCTGCTCTTCAAACTACCGTAAAACAAATGTAAAATAAATAAATAAAATACTGAAGCCACTCTGGCATGGTCCTACATAACTATTTGTCTCCACACATGCTTCACTGTTAAGTCAGAACTGAGTAAAGCTGTTTGTGCAACTTTTTGGGCCTTTCTAAACCATTTGATTTATCTGGAAAAAAAATAAACCATTTGATTTAGTACACCACCTTCAACAAACAATAAGCCTCATTAATCATGGTGCACCTTTGTCAGATTCTATCAAGGTTATCAACTGCCTAAACAAGCAGGAATATGTCAAATGGCAAAGCACAATCTCACATGGCATTTATGTCCCACCCACTATTCCCCACAGATCAGTCCTAAGTCCTCCACTCTTCTTAATTTTTGTGAATACAATGTAGTCTGCTACCCCTCTTGCTACTAACTTTCAAAATGCTGATGACGTACCCCCTCCTGTATCCTCCTCCATGCTTAACAACTACTTTACAACGCTTTGTAAGCTTGAGTAAAGATTGAACCTATGAACTTAATAATCAACCCTAACAAAATGCATGCTTCTTACATCACCAGCTAACCTGCAACATAAATAATATGCCTACATTCCACTAATTTTAATCTCTCTTTTACTGAGGTTGCTGCCCGGTAGGTGGGTATCTCACTGAACCAAGACTTAAAAGTTTGACATAAACACTGACAGCTTGGGACATTTTAGTGTATACCCTTACCTCAATCCTTTAAATTATAAAAAAAAAAAAAAAATTGCAACAATGCTTCTGTCTAATCTATAGAAAGCGAAAAATGCTCAGTTTACTTCACTTCACCTTGGCAGCCCCTGTAAAAAGTTAATTTTCACACCCTACAACTCTTGGTTTCTACCTTGAAAAATATAATGAAACTTAAGACAGCTGCATATGGCACGCAGTGTTTTCTAAAAGGACTTTTGCCCCTCAATTCAATCCTAGGTAATTGTGTGTTCACCCTAGATCTCTGTGGTCTTCTGGGAAACTTTCAATCCAAGTGACCAGGACCAAAACATACTAGTGATATGATTTTCGCTTACTACATCTTCAAACTCTGGAAAAGTCTATTCTCTTATTTCCATACATGTCCCTTGCCTTTGCTGTTTAAATGTAATCTCAAAAAATTTCGAGGGTGGATAGTGACACAACAAATTGCTACTTCCTTACAGATCACATTGGCACAACAAAAGCAGGACTCTAAATAGAACTAACAGCGTCATGTTGAAACCAATCCAAGATAAATGTTACAGTAGCATTAAAACAATGTAATTTATTTATTTCAGATTTCAGCAGGTCTTTGTTTTTACAAACAATCAACAGGAAATTTAATCTTCTGAGACTAAGTCATTTTACAAGACTGCACATACACAGAGCAATATCACCTGCTGGTCCCAGCAAAAGAACAGCAGACGGCCTTTGCATGTACGGAACCAAAGATTTAGACAGAAACTAAAAATTGCTACACAATTGTACTGACGCTCCAGAAACAAGTTTCTCAATTCTGCAGAGGCATACATCCTTTATTACTTGCCCCGGGGTCCTCTAACAAGACCATAGAAAGAACTAAACATACTCTATCTACATTTCTCATAATGAACGGAATCATCCTCCGGTGGGGCCTGAAGCCTCAGTGAGACATGTCTTTTTGCAGCCAGACCCCCATGATAGTTGCAGCTGCCCCCAATGCTGCATTCATATCATCATAACTACACTTGATAGCATGCCTTCCCACCTGTACTGTAGCACTGACGGGCCTTCCCACCTGTACTGCAGCACTGACTTCAGTCCTGAGACAAGCCTTCGGAGCTTCTCTTGGACTAACCTGATGTACTCTTGCACAGCTAAGGAATCTGAAGGATAGTGCTGCTGATATATATACTTTTCCTCCTACTTTTCTGGTCACTGGGAAGAGTGTTCTGCCTTAGAAACAATCAAGTTCCCTTGGCAGTATCCAGAGAAACTGCAGCTGCTCTAAGTTTTGTAAATTAATTTACCAGATTCCTAGATCTATGAAAATGGTCAAGACTCGTAAAAGAATAGGGTTGGGAACCTGGCTTTAAGAAGCAGTTTAAATGATGGTCTGTATGGCTTCCAAAACTGGAGGTGCAACTGAATGCTTTGGAGGATCTAGTTCCAGAAAGTCCATATATCTTTTTGGGATGCTAGCACTTCTTTGGTTTCCACATAAAATGGTCTCTAATCAAGGTCAAAGATTCTCCAAATGAAGAATTTTCTGGGGAGGCCTTGAAGCCAGAGCATTATTGTCATTTCTATCACACCACAGGAGTGAGGACAGTTGGGACTTGTAGTCCAACTCCTCCTCATCCTCTGAAAAAAAGGACCCTTCCCTCTCTCTCTGAAGAGGTCTCTTTCTTTTCAGAGGAGAGACTGCAGATACAGATGGTTAGTCAAAGTCTACCTGCAGGTTCTGAAGAATATGGTAGAACCTCTCAGTCAGCTTAATCAAGTCTTGTAGTGGAGGCTGCTGGGGGAAGGAACCATCAAATGCAGGTGTTGTGAGAAGCACCCCTATGTTGAACCTTACAACTGTGGGCATACACTGACTACTAAGGTGGGTACTTATTTACAGTTTAACTAGGTAAGTGTCTATGGACCTCTTTCAGACACATCCTAGGCCATAAATTGTACACATAACAAATAAGAAATGCACTTAAGTATACAAAGAGAAAAAAATACTGCCATTAAGGCATTTGATAAAGATTGATAATTATAAAGCCATGGTATGACAGTGAATGAAAAATAGTTACACGTATTCATTACTAACACTTAAATTCACAATATAAACTTTATTACAAATACAGAATTTTATGTAAGCATACTGCATAGTTTACAGTGCTGTCTGCAAGACGTTACTATAGTGTAATGAAGCTTGTGAATGTTACATGGCTATACAAAAAACATAGGTGTAATTACATTATTCTTGTTGTCCTAAGGTAGTAACAAAACAGACTAAACCTCCAAATTCCAGAATTATAGTTGTTAATGCATGGAGCACAATAAAGGGAGGTGCAATTGAAAATAAGTAGCAAGATGAATTGTATTCACAATTAAATGAACTGCTGCCCACCTTTCTATAACTGGTACCTAATCCTGAAATTCAAATACCTGGAATATAGCACCAGATTCAACTGAAAGAACATCCATGCTTAGTACAGAAGGATGTGCAAGGTGCCAAATGCATGACGACCTTCAAAGAGACAACACCAGAGGCCTACGTAGCAAAATGTGTCATTCGGGGGTTGCAAAGGTCATTATTTGAGCTGACTCCATCAGATCGAAGGAAGCTGGCCATACTAGGAAGTTCAGTATTCTGACAACTCCCTGTGGGCTTGCTTCTCCATTTCAACATATGTTTGTCTTTTTTTGGGAGGGGATATCAGCTGAAGTCTTGCTATTCAGACACAATAGCTTGCTTGGTAAGGGCCAAATGGCTTTACTTTACTGAGATATGACTGCAGAACTAACTCCTTTCATGTGATGGTCCTTCTGTTAAACCGTATACAAACATAAGTGGACCTGTTGTTGTCAAACCCTAAACAGTTCCCACACTCTACATGAAAGTATTGGTAAAGTACCAACGTTTGCCTGGATGGACATGACATCTTCCAGAATTTATGCTGACAAACACTCAAGTTATACTATAACAGACATATGGCACTGAGCAACAGAGACTGTACAAAAACTGCCCTCACTAGGGTACTTATCTGCTCAGACTGGAAGAAAGGGCTAGCTTGTTGCCAGACTGAATGTCATTGTAGTTTGATCACCAAGCATATTGACTGCGTCATGAAAGAACTAAAGATGATATGGATAGTACAGTTATATACCTACCACAAATGTAGACGTTCGAGTGTATTCACTGTTGCAGTCATTACACTTGGGTTATCCTGCTGGCAGGCTACCCGCAGTCGGCCTAAATTCCAAAGTCCTGGTCCAGCATCGGTTGCTGTCGCCTCTTCCCTGACGTCAGTGCGCCAGGGGTATAAAAGATGCAGCCGATGCCATTTTCTTCAGTTTTTCTTTCCCCAGATGTCAGGTGCCCCCAAAAGGGTAGGCTAAAAATATTATGATCATAAAAAAGCATGCACAACCTTCATCTACAAGCAAATATACCACATAGGTTGTATAGAACAGAGAGGTACAGATAAGTCTCAGCAATGTAAAAAGGGGGATGGAGGGAGGGTAACCTGGACTGCAACAGTGAATTCACTCGAACATCTACATTTATGGTAGGTACACAACTGTACTATGTTCATCGTGTTTCACTGTTGCAGTCATTACACTTGGATTGAATCCCAAAGCTGAGGTTGGATGGCTGGGCCCAAAAAGAATTAGGAGTGGCTATGAGGCCATGCAGAACTGCAGTGGCAAAGCCTGCTCTGGATTTAGAGTAAAGAGGTAAATGGTAGTGCTTTGTGAAAGTGTGCACTAAACTCCAGGTTACAGCCTCTAAAATGTCTTTGGTTGGTACTCCTCTGAGGAAGGCTGCTGAAGTGGCTGCTGCTCTGGTTGAATGTGGCCTAATGCCCTTAGGCACTGATTTACCATGTTGTGAATAGCAGAAATGAATGCAATGGCCTATCCATTTTGAAATACTCTGCTTAGAGATGGCTTTTCCTTGTGAACCTGCAGCATATGCCACTAAGAGTTGTTCAGTCTTTCTGAAAGCTTTAGTTTTGTCCAAGTAAAAGCGTAGCTGTCTGTGTATGTCCAAAGAATGCAGAAGTCTCTCCCCCTTATTCTGTGATTTTGGATAAAAGGTAGGCAAATGTATGGTTTGGTTAACAGCCACACTGGACAGTACCTTAGGCATAAATGTCGGGTTTGTCCTTAGAGAAACCCTGTCCTGATGGAAAATAATAAAAGGTTCCACAGCCATTAGTGCCTGTAACTCAGACTCTTCTTGCTGGAGTTATTGCTAGGAGCAGAGCTGTTTTCCATGATAAGTATTTTATCTCCACTGTATTGGCTGGCTCAAAAGGAGGCAGTGTGAGTTTGGTCCCATGCAGGTATTGCAGCTCTCCTTGAGGGTCTTATGTTTTTGGCCCCTCTGAGATACTGTCTTAGCAGTGGGTGAGAAAAAATAGGTGGGTCCAAATTGTAATGAGCTGAAATGGCAGAGGCATGGATCTTAATTGATGAGAAGGATAGGCCTTTGTCCAGCATCTCAGTTAGGTATTGCAAAATCTGTGGAATATTTGGTACAAGCGTGTCAATTCCCTGTGCCTGGTTCCAAGCACAGAATCTCTTCTATTTGTCTGCATAAGATTTTCTGGTGCTGGGCCTCCTGGCCTCCAAAATAACATCCATAACTGCTTTAGAGTGAGATGTGTTCTGAATGGTTACATTATCTGCCATGCAGCCAAATTTAGGGTTCTGAGTTGGCTGTGTAGGATCTGATTGTTCTGTTGGGTCAGCAAATGAGGAATTAGAGGTAATGTCCAGGATGGGCCTTGAGACAAGCTCTTTAGGATTGGGTACCAGTGCTGGCGTGGCCAGTCTGGGGCAATCCGTATCATTTTTGGCTTCTCTTGTCTGACCTTTAGGGGTACCTTGGGGAGGAGAGGCAGAGGAGGGAAGGCATACACTGTAAGGGCTTTCCAGCTGAATGAAAGGGCGTCCACTTTCCATGCTTGTTTGTGATAAGTCCGAGTGCAGAATCTCTGTAGCTGGCAGTTGTGAGGGGAGGTGAATAGATCTATGTCTGGGCATTCCCATTTCCCTGTTATCATGCTGAAGATTTGTGGATCTAGTTTCCACTTGTGCAGATCCATGAGGTTTCTGCTTAGTTCGTCTGCCAAAGTATTTGTCTTTCCTGGCAGGAATTGTGCTTGCAGGTGTACTTGATAAGTCAATGCTGTGTTCCACAAAGTCATGGCTTGTCTGCAGAGGGGGTAGGAATGTGTGCGCCCTTGCTTATGTACCACATGACTGTAGTATTGTCCGTCTTTATCAGCAATTGTCCTGGATGAAGTAGGTCCTTGAAAGCTGTCAGGGCATTTTGTACAGCTAGCATCTCTTTTTGATTGATATAAAGATGCATTTGGCTTGTGGGCCATGTTCCCTGAATACATTTTCCTGCCATGTGCGCCCTCCAGGCATAATCTGATGCATCTGTTGGTAGTGTCTGCCTGGCAGTGCGTAAAGTGAATGGCTGTCCCTTGTTGTGGTGACAGGCCTGTGCCCACCATCGAAACTCCTGTTGCAGGCAGGGAATAAGAGTAATTACTGTTTCCAGGCTGTGGCAATGTTGAGTCCAAACACATTTTAGATACCATTGTAGTTTCCTCATATGCAGTCTTGCATATGGAATTAGTAGAATGCAGGATGCCATGTAGCCCAGAGCCTGCAGAATTGTTCTTGTAGATAACTGGGTCTTTGTTGCCATGTTTTCGAAGTAAGAAGTCAGTTGCTTTTGTTTGTCTGGCATGAGATAAGCCATCTGGGTAGTTGCATTTAAGCTTGCACCCAGGAATATTATCTCTTGAGAGGGTATTAGGTTTGATTTATTTTCGTTTACTGTGTACCCTAGGCAAATTAGTAATCTTTTTACAAATGCCAGATGCTGTAAGTAGAATATCTTTGGTCTCTGCTTGAATAAAGCAGTCGTCCAAGGAGGGATATATTTGAATTCCTCTTTGTCTGCAAAATGCAATTACTGGTGCCAGGCATTTTGTGAAGACCCTGGGCGCAGTAGATAAGCCAAAGGGCAGTGCAGAGAATTGGTAGTACATTGAGCCAGTTATGAATCTGAGGTATCTTCTGCATGTTTGTCTGACTCGGACATGCAGGTATGCCTCTGAGTTCCAAAGTTACCAGCCAAGCCTTCTTGTCTAGCACGGGCAGAAGCTGCTGTAGAGTCAACATTTTGAATTTTGGGACGTCCAGAAAAGTATTTAGAATAGACAGGTCCAGAACTGGTCTCCAGGCTTTGTCCTTTCTTGGTACTAAGAAAAGTCTCGAGTAAAATCCTTGTCCCTGCTCTTGTTGTGGCACTGGCTGAATAGCCCTCATGTCCATGAGAGATGAAACTTGTTTTTGTGCCTCTGCCCATTGATTGTGTGGCAGGTCTGGCATACCTTTTGCCTTTGAAAGGGTGTGAAAGTGGAACCTGTAGCCCTGAGAGACTACATTTAAGACCCATTTGCCCTGGGTGATCTTGTGCCAGTTTTGTGAAAAAAGTGCTAGCTTTCCCCCTAAGGTGCTGCCAAAAAATAAGTGCTTGGCATTGGCAGAGGAAAGTCATTGGGACTGTTTTCTATAAGGCTGTGATTTGTCTTCTCCGCTTTTGGAGGTAGAAGTACCCTATTGTTTGGGCCTGTATGAGCCCTGGGGCTGTTGCCTGCCTCTAGGGCATCTGAATCTGCCTCTTTGTGGTCTGTCTGACACTGGAAAGGACCAATTCTTAGAGGGCCAGTTTCTGCTAAATCTGGGTGGCTGTACCTGTAAGAAATCCTTTACTGTCTGCATAGATTTAGCTTTACCCTCCATTTTCTTCAACACCTCTTCTGCCTTAACACCAAACAAAGTATCATGCTATAATGGAGCATCCAATAATTTTGCTTTAACATGATCAGGTAAATTCTGTTCCTCTAACCAAGCATGCCTTCTAACAGAACCTGTGACAGCGGCCCTACACGAGGCCTCTAGTGAAGCATAGCCACATTGCAAAGTATGCTTTCCCACTTGTTCAGCTGCATGCAATAAATCCTGCAAATCTTTGTTCTCAGAACATTCAGAATTTGTCAACATTTTTTGTTTTGTTTTAACAAAGACATTAAGTATTGCTGATATTTGAGCATATGAAATTGACAATTTAAAGCCCTTACAGCCAAGGTAGCAGAAGTGTAAACTTTTTTCCCCCATCTGTCCAGAGCCCTAGAATCTCTATCCGAGGGGACAGGGTTTTTAGCAGTAGCAGCCTTGACCCCTTTGGGACCCTGTGAAATAGTTTCTGGGTCAGCAGCAGGGTTTTTATAAAGAAATTTATGGGAGTCTGGGACCCTGTAGTATCTGTCCGGCTTAACAGGAGCAGGAGGTAAAGAGTCTGGAGATAGGTCGGACTCTGAAAATACATCTACTATATCTAGAACAGGGGGAATTGCAAGAGGTCTGTGCTGAGGAAGTAAAAGAAAGTCTCTAAGCCTTTTTTTAGATTCGGAATAATCTTGGCTCTCCCAGTAGAAATGCTCCCTCTTGGTATGCAGGATTTTCCCAAAAGAGTAGTCCTCAGCAGGAGAAGCTGAAGGAAAGGAATCTTCAGCATCAGAATCCTCATATGGAGGAATAGAACATTCCTGTTCTGAAGAGGAATCAGAGGAAATGGAAACCTGATCAGAGGAATCATATTCAGTGTCTTGCCTAGGCCTCTTATCAGGAGGGGGATGGGAACCCCTGATCAAAGTAAGTAGGTCTTCGGCCATTTTGAGCATCTGTTTCTTAGGCATAGAAGTCTGTCCTGGAGAATGCTGTACTTGTTTCCTTGTCTTTAAAACTGTTTTAGACTTTGTCTTGGATGCTGAAGTAGGCTTTATATAAAGTTGTGTAGGTCTGAAGACACCCTCAGAAGCCGATGCCTGCACAGCGGCTCCGGACCCATCTGAGGGATTAATTTTCAAAGGGCCAATACCGTGACTATCCAGAGGCCTAGTTGTCTCCACGTGGGAGTCGGAGGCGGCCTGTGGCTCTGAGGCAGCGGGAGTCGGGGGCTGCAAAAGTGCCTCACTGAGCACCAGCGAACCGGCAACTGGCCTAGAAGAGGCTTCGTCATTGGTTTTGGACCTCGGATGCTTGTCCTTGTCTTTATCCTTGCGTTTTTTATGAATTCCGGTCATTGGTTTTTCCGACAGCATTATATAGTTAAACCTTCTGCCAAAATAATGAAAAGCAAACTCGTACCGACGCTTAATCGTGCATTGGTTAAATCTAGCACAAAATCGACAACTAGCAATGTCGTGGTCAGGGCCTAGGCAAGGAATACAGTAAGAATGAAAATCCTTATGAGGTATTTGCTTCCCACAAGAAATACAATTGTTAACTTTTTCTGACATCGGTCTGGAGCAAGAAAAAAGTTTCCCCAATGGGGTACTTAGCTTTATTGAAGACTTCGGATCTGAAATTCAATTTCGAAAATCTCAGGAGTCGGCCGACTGGCACTTGCAGACTGCTTTTTCTTCGGGCACTGCGCGGCAGGAAAGACTGAAGAAAATGGCATTGGCTGCATCTTTTATACCACTGGCGCACTGACATCAGGGAAGAGGCGACAGCAACCGACGCTGGACCAGGACTTTGGAATTCAGGCCGACTGCGGGTAGCCCGCCAGCAGGATAACCCAAGTGTAATGCCTGCAACAGTGCAACACGATGAACATCGGTACCATGTTTGCACCAGAAGCTTGCAGATGTCTCAGGTAAGGTGAAGCCATCTCAGCCTGGTGGTGGTGGGGGATAGGAAGTTTAGAACGGGAGCAGAGATTCTTTTGGTGACAACTACAAAAATCGTTCATATAAAGAGCATCTGATGTTTACTCTCTTGTTTTTTTATCACTAGTGACAAATAATAGCCTATGTATAACTAAAATACTCAGGAACAGGTGGGCTTACTATATAGCACTGGCATTTATCAATTCTATCACATACGAAATTAAAATAAAAATATGAGATCATGTCAGTCTGAGTAATTATCATCTATAAACCACTTTCTCCTTAGAGCATGCTGTTTTTGCTACAGTGGACCCAGGCATAAAGCAACTGACTACTACAGATTAAATAAAGAACCAGAATATGAAAGACTGTGTCCAGTGACACGGGATGCATGTATACCATGATCATAAACACCATGATCATAAACACATCATAAAGTCGGACAATACCCCCATCATAAAAAAGTACAATTCTATTAATGACACAGCAGGGGCAATCTACATATGTCTGCTTAACTACATTATGTACCTGGCACAGAGAATCACTTCCCAGGAGTATAAGAGCAGTCGGTCCCCAGATAAGATACACATGGTTATCATACCAACCTCCAGCAATGTGTATTCATAACCACTGAAGCACCAGAAATGAATGAACAAGATTTGCAAGCCTTACTAAATATCTGCTGCCACAAGCAGTCAGCAAACACTACTCCTTTTATCATGGTCTGCAACTGCTATAATGAAATGCAGACAGGGTGCACTGA
Source organism: Protopterus annectens (assembly GCF_019279795.1). Lineage (NCBI taxonomy): Eukaryota > Metazoa > Chordata > Ceratodontiformes > Protopteridae > Protopterus > Protopterus annectens. The sequence goes on along the minus strand of NC_056732.1, from coordinate 1,362,828,002 downwards.
TTTCTAAGCTGGAATTCCACAAAAAACTATTACAAAAGGCAGACTGTTGTGATGATAGTGGGGGTTGGGGTTCTTGGGAATGCAAACAGACTCTAATTATCATTATATTTGGCACATACACATTTCCTTCTGGGAATCTACTGTGTAAATTCTTTTCAGGCTGTTAGGGCAGGAAATCCCAAAAAATATTAACTGACTGACAACTGTGCAGATGCTGAAAGCCAACAAACCATACTCTACGCAGTATTTAGAGAAGTCTGACAGACTATAGAGAGTGCCAAGCATGAATACAACTGGTACAAGAATTATGTGGCAAATATTAACCACACAGAAATGGAATCTTTAATTCAAAGATGATGGCTTGATGATAGCAAGCTCAGACGCTCATAAGCCTAGTACTTATTATACAGCAGGAACTTCTTATTGTAACATTTGTTAATGCCGGTTATGTACTTCACAGATAAAGATTCTAGTTGTCTAGTGATGTACTATGTTCTTCATCTGTAAATATGTTGTAAGTAATTTCTATGTTAAATTGTTAATTGCTATGTAATCCAATGTAACTACTGTCTGTTTATTTTAACTGTGGAGCTTTTCTCCCCGGGCCTCCGCTGAAAATGGACCCACGTCCAGTCGGACACTCCCGGTCAACAAATTTAAATAAATAAATAAAATAAATAAATGGCTCTGTTAAGGGACTCAATGAATTGTTTCGTTATTCTCAGTGCTTGCAAACTGTGGAAAAGCGTGGCCCAACATGACTCAAGTCTAACTAAAGAAAAACAAAAATAAGTACACAATCAAAAAATTATTTCAAGCAAGTATTTTTCTTTCAAGTCCTGAAAAAAGAATTTGCCTAAACTACATATAACCTAATTTTTTTCCTAGGGAAAGAATTTGGTTTCCGTTTCTGTTGCTTCGGTATTTTCAGCGCTGTAGTGGAAAGTTACAGGTCGGGTTCAGGTAAGTGTGCGATTGTGTGGACGTGAGGGTTAGGGTGGGGTAGGTAAGTTAGGGTTAGGGCGCAGGTGAGGTGACTGTGCGACAGTGACGGACCTTAGGGTTAGGGTTTTGGTTAAGGTAAGTGGATAGTTAGTGGTGTATGTATAGTTTAGTGTAGGGTTAGGTGTAAGAGTTTAGGTGTATGTGTGTGGATTGCTGTTTGTTTGATGTGCTTGTGTTGTGTGTATGTGTTTTGGAACAGGGAATTTTTTCCATAGGAAAAAAATTCCCTGTTCTGTATGTTCGATGTTTTAAATTTTCGATTAATAGGGTTCGATATTAGAACACTCGAAGGTTTGAAATTTCGGTGTTCTAATATAGACCCGTTTTACTCTTGGTCAGTGACTTACTAGATGACAGGTCAACACCATTTTAGAGTTGAAGTGACACCTTTCTAACCTTTGATACAGTTCATTTCTACAATACTACACCAGTACAATGTACCAATAGCTTACATTAACAGCAAAGTAAAGTCTTGGAAAGCTGTGTAATTAAAACAGACAAAATGATGCAACAAAATGTTATGAGTCAGTTGCTGTTCTCCAACTTGCGCTATTAATTAATGCAGAAACTTGTGTGAACAGGTACTCTAACATACTTTCACAAAGTTGTGGAAAAAAGTACTTGTGGCACCACACCTAAATAAGAGGAGGGTTTTATATAAATGGAACTGCACCTCAAAATTGCCATTTCTAATGGTGTCCTGTCATTTCCAAGATGAGTTCATAAAGTCTCAGATACAGCTAGCTCCTAATCTATGGGGCAAACTGTGGGTCTTTGGTTAGGTTTGTTGCATCTAAGCTACCCCAACACCTGCATCCAATGCATAGAAAATAAACATATATGCAAGATCTCAGAAAAAGGAAATCTGAATTTGGTTAATGCCCCATTAAATAATAGTTATTTACTCAAAACGTCAGCAACAAACATTCTGTCTGAGAGGATATGACTTGTGAAAAGCAGCACACTTCAAAGACATTCTGCAAGAAATACTACTGTCTACTGGTCATGTCTACAAACAGCTTAATCTAGTGAAAATCCTTAAGTTGCAGCTGAGAATGCAATGGAAAACCTTAAGAAGCTAATTCATAGGTGCACTCATGCCCCAATGCCCAGAGTGGCATTACTACCAAACATATGTGGGGTGGTGCTTATCATGGTAAATCAAAGTTCTGAACCTCTCAAGAAGCATGAGGCAATCTTGTGAAAAACACTGGCCTGTTGATATAGGACCCAGCTGTGCTGTGGGTCACTCATGTTCAAATTAAGCAGAAGGCTAGTTCTCCTTTCCCACAAGGAGAGGCGGGATCAAGTGCGCTCTCTACAAAACCTGGCGAATACAGGAAGATCACAAAGTGCCGTGGCACAGAATGATAAAGGCTTGACCACAAAGCAATTCACACAGTAACGTGGATTCCAGAAGAAATGGGCAAGGGAGATGCGACTCAGTGGCTGATGGTGGGTCATCCAGCCTAGCAAGAAGATAGGGACAGCTTACAGTGAAGCCAATTACCATCATGCAAGCAAAGGCCTGAGTGACACCAAACTGTCTAGGAATGGGGAACTTGGCAACAGAAAGGATACAGAATACCTGGTAGAGATACCGGCTCATGTCTCAGCCAGTGTAGGGGTTAGAGCTTTACTTAGAAATGTCCTTTATGTTACTTTAATGGTACAAACTGCACTGAGAGATGCCACACCAGAGGAAATCCTGAATTTAATCGAGATTGTTTCTAACAGTGAAAACCTTCATATAATGGAGGTATCCAAAAGTATAACTGGAATTAATGCATTCTGTACCTACATATGCGTACAGACATATGTGCCATGCTGTTGATGGTTTCAACATAACATTTGGAACTTGTACCTTAGCCACTACAATGAGAAGCTTGTCAGCAGAATTTCCAACTGAAGACCCAAACAAAGAATACATTTTACCAAAAGTCTGTGACACAGATGAAACCTGGAAATGAGCCACACTGGCAACCAATGAATGGACCCAATGGCAAAAATCATTCCATCTTAAGTGCTTTTGTCCAGTTTCTCCAAAACACCAGAGTAGTTGGCAGGAGAGCAGAAGTCTAGCGCTAGGGTCACACAGACTTGTACTGGTCATCAAAAATGAAAAAGGAATTTGTTTTTGGACTCTCCTCCAATGCAGTCTGAAAATAAAGATCTGCCTTTACAGGGATGGAAAGGTTGCATTAAGGATGTTTCCGGGATGTCACTATCTATAGGCATTGGTTCTAAAGACAGCACCACCAAGCTTGTACATTATTTTAAACAGTAATCCAAACATGATTGTAATCCCAGCTGTCTCAGAACTGGATACCAAACCGGACAACTGCATGCACTGTCCATTATGCAGATCCACCACTTAGTTCCGCTCTATTTAGAACCTCATTGGCCAGCCCAGGCCTCTCTGGAGCTCTACAACTGATCAAAAGGGTTTGATTTTTTTAACCATATAAAATTGCGCAACACATACTGGCTCATGGTTTAGTGAAACCTGAAATGTCATTGCAGAACACACATTCTGCAGCGACAGCCTGACCCCATGATTGTGACAACAGCATGTTTTTTTTTTTTTGTATGTATCAGAAATGTGTTGCTTTGTATGGAGGCTGAACAGGACAATCTACTGGCACAATATAAAGTTAGTCATTAGGGAGTAACAGCGCTCAGAATTTCAAACGTCATACTCTCATACAAAGCAAAGCTATTACTAGAGTACTGAACAATATCTAAATTAGTTTATTCAAACAATGGAAAAATCCACTTTGTAACACACATTCTGAACATATGATGACATTATGTTATAAAAGCATGCCATAATTCAAAAATAAAAGTTGATACTTGGACATGAATCTGTTTTCAGAAGTAACCTAAAAATAAAGTTATGAAGTTATAATACCTTTTTTAATCTTTTATGTTACTTCTAGAAACACCCCAAGCTAAAACATTTTTTCTCTTATTATTTGTAAAAGCTGTATACAATAATGGACTTATTTTGTCTCATTTACAGTACACAAGGCACTTCCTTTTTCTTTTTTTAATCCGATAACTTTGCTTCTGAGGCATGGTGTTAAGACTATAACAGACCAAAGTAATATAAAGACTTTTAGGCATAGACACATTAGACTGTGACTAGTGATAAATGGGGACTGAACACAGGGTTCCAAAACTCCATCACAATTCTCATTAGGTTACCTTTTAGAGAAATACATCACAGCTTTGCTCAGACAGAAATCTGTCATATCCATTCTGTTCTTACCATGCCCCCCTGTTTTTCTAGCATCTCTAACTCAGATTTCAACTGTGTTTTCAGTCCCCTCCCAAGTTTGCAGTCTTTATTCCAACAGCAATTTAAAACATAAGAAAAACTGTCTAACATTACCACTGCAAGCACATGGTATATGGCAAATTATTGAATTAAGCGTGCAAAGCATTTCTGAACTGTGACTAGAGCAGCATCCCTAATTTTTTGACATGTGTCCCAATTTTTGGAACACTTATCTCAGCTTCTAACTTATATCACACAATCAGACATGCATGCATACACACAACAATGGCAATACGAAATGCAGACAGACCACATATTGCCACGAGAACCAACTGGGTATGTTGCAGGTTTGTGCAAGCAAAGGAATGCTGGTTTAACAGCAGGGACAGTCAAGGTTCTCAAGAAGAAACCATGCAAAGCATGACATATGTAGAGAACACCATAGCAACGCTTACCAGTGTCTCCCCGGAGAGGACTTCCAACAGTGAGATGAGGTTGTGCCCATCTCGGAGGTCTTCATACAGGTCACTGATGTGGCGCTGTGCCTGGAAAGCAAACATACATGTAGGTTAACATACAGAAACATTCAGAGACAAACAGTAACAGTCATATATTAACAAATTATTTATCTTCAGTGAAGTTTTATTGCTGAAGTGAATTTCAAATTGCAGTCTCAATCCAAGAAAACTCCCCAATTTTGTAATACACTGCAGATGCACAATCAGTACATGTTATCTCATGCTAATGAATTAGTAAGATTCGCAAAGTTCACACTGTTATCAGTTGCAAAAATCTGGCATATGTCGATATCAAAAATGTTGCATTGATACCCCAATCGTATGCAATCCTGGACTAGAATTACTGAAAAACACAAAGTTCTACTCTCCATTCTTTCATGAGGTGTACTTTTCACTGCACAGTCTTGCTACTGAACTGTCCACTAGTACCCTTTCAACTCAGTGAAATGTAGACAACTGCATATACATGCAAATCATTAGCTGACTAAGCCAGCTTCTTTCTCTATGGAGGTGAAAGGTAGTGCACACAAGAACAAGTACCTGTCTCTTTGTAGGATGGAGGATATACAGAGTAGACATGATACTTGGCTGGATGATACACATTGTGCCCCCAGGAAACTTTCCCAGTAGAACAGTTACAGCAGAATCATGCGACTTTACAACAGCACTGTTCCCATTTCCAAACATGGCAAACAGTTGCAGGAAGTTCTGTCTCTTCAGACAAGGAAGTTTGAATTAATTTCTTCCACTGTCACTCTGGTCTTGTAAATCAATTCACCAGAGATTCTTAGAATGCAGGAGTTTCCTGATTTGTCTCTACAGCAAAGCAGCAGCAATTTGCAGACTTTGATTTATTTTTAAACAAGGGCAGGCCCCTTCAGAAAATATTTTCTGGCAAAAGTGCGAAAAAACATTCAATTCGTCAGTTCTGCAATTTACTAAAAAGCTTCAGGAAGAGCATCTTTTAGTTTATGACCACACATAGTATTCCAAGGGCTGAACTTCCCTCCTCAAGCCCATCAGTGATAGGCACAGTATCTGAAGTGTGCCATCTCAGCTCTACAACCATCTGCTTTGCAGAAGAATTTTAACTGTTTTACATGATGCACAGTTACAAATTCTGATAGGAGGAAACCTGTTCAGACTTCTACATCATTTACATCAGTACTTAATTCTGTGGAATCTTTTAAAATTAAAACTGGCCAGCATGCAGACAGGGGCCAACACTATATATAAACATATAGTAACATAATTACAATGCCTCAGAACTCCAGTATCCCAAGTGAAAATTTTACTGAAAAATACAGACCTCTGCTGAGCAGCTGTCCTATACCTTGCCCAGATACTGTTCCAAAACCAAACACACTATGTTCTATTCTTTTAAATGTGTAGCATTAATATACATTTCCCCACAAACTTCAGATTTACTACAATATTTATAATAAGCAACATTCAAAGACGGTTCTTTAAAAAGCAGATGCATGTGTTGTACTAACATAAATGTGGCATGTAATGACAAAAGATGACTTTTTAACTAAAAATTGAGATCACTTTGATGTAACTTATTTAGCAAAACAGCTATACAAACCAGTACATGCCTGTAAGTATACATTCTAGCCTTACATGTGAAACAGATGGGCACGTGCAATAGCCAAAGGACATTTATGAAGTTTGCATGGCACAATGGTACAAGCCTGTGTCTGCATGTTCTAGCCTTGCCTGTGAATTGGAACGGTGGATTTAACAGCCCAAAGATATGCCTGAATTTAGTACAGCAAACATTTTTCTTCCACGAGGTGCCTTCCCTTAGAAGTTCATTCTTAAAACAAACAGCAATTTCAGAGCGCATTCTCCTGCTGTAAACACATTCTTGCTCTTTTCAGTAAGACATGCATGGAAATGTGTTCCTTTTACATGACCATCACATGGGAGTGGGGCTCCTGTAAATGTACTGAACCCTGTGCTCCACAACTTGTGTGCCAATCTGCAGACTGAGCAAGGACTATATTCCTTACATTAGTATCTTTGAGGGATGTCAAACTTAATATTTAGTATGAAATGATCTAGTGATGGAGAATGCAAAAATCCACTATAAACATGAATGTATTTCTGCAGGATACAACTTGTTTGCAGTTTGTTACATTTCTCTGCAAAGCCACAGTGCCAAATTTATGATGCCAGTAAATATTTTTTAAAAGAGAAGAATAAAAGATCTTACTGATTAAGCCTTAAATGAATAAACTATTCTCTGAACTGGAATACACGTGTATGCATGTGGTACTACAAAAGACAGAGAACACTTTGTGAAATGAGCAGAATGTGTAATCGTGTTGTGCCGACAGCAATTACTCTCTGCATACTTTTTTGAATGCACTGAAGCAACCTTTTTCTGTACTGCCATATGTAACATGTATTAAATGAATGCACACCATGTTCTGACCTTAAAGTAAAATTCTAAGACAGATGCATCTTAAAGGCCAGAGATGAAGAACTTTATCATCATGCAATATTCTTCAAAAACTAAGGAGTTTATAGCTTCCCAGACAAATGCATTTATAACAATACTTTAGGACTATACTGGAAAACATTTTTTCTGTGTTGTGTAACTATATAGTTAATAAAACAGACTTCTCTGAAAGTAGCATGCAAATTGGGTTAAAGAAGAAATTCCTGGCATTTGCAAATCGCATTTGCTGTTCCTGCAATGAACAGAAAAAAATAGGACCAGTCAGAATCTGCCTGAGCTTGCAAAAATATGTGAGACAGGTGGTCATATAAAAATATTTGAATTAGTACATCACAGGTATTTGCCAGCATACTTCATCTTTCCAGTTGTTTGTTTTGAATCAAACATCTAAGTAGCTGGTGGGATTTGAAAAAGTGTACAGTGACTGTGGAAGTACACGGTGCATCCATTAAAATGATCCTCACCCAATAAACATCCTGCTCCATAACTGTTCAAAAGTAGGTGGGCAAATGAAAAAAAAATACCATCCCTGATAGAACCAACGTTTTTTACTGTCAGCAGTGTTTTTTATATCTTACTGGTATGAGTACAACACAAAAGAGCTATTAACTGAACTGTTCAGTGTTCCTGACACACGAAAAAAGGATGACCTGACAGTCTTTAAAGGTCCCAAGGGAATTACTACATGGTATTGGCCCCATAGCAGACTGGTGAGAAAGGTAGTAATAGGCAAAGCTGTTTAACTTGGAAAGGGGCTCTTTAACAGAAAGCAGGTGACAGTTAAGCTGGAACTGACGATCAGTAAGAGTGGTACACTAGAACAGTACAAAGACCACTGGAGGAACAAAGGATAAATGGGTACAGGAAAAGTGTGGGACATAAGCTGCATACACACCAGCTCTGCATTCAGATGGACAGGACAAATCTTGTCCTCCTCCTGTAAATTTCATTTCTGTGTTCATATTTTTCGGACAGAGTTCAGGGATGAGCAATAGATTTGCTGGAATAGGCAAGAAGAAACAGGAAAGAACACACAATGAAATGTTATTACTCTCTTACAACAACCTGAAACTTCCTGCAACTCTAACACAACTCCTGAAAAGCTGTACAAATCAGTGGTGATGTTGGCATGACAATTTACAACAATTTCACTACTACACCCAGCATTATCTTCCAAACTCCTGGTACACATTCCTGCATAAAATAATTATGCAGAGTGCATTTAATATACTCATTAGTTCAATTTTTAACAGGGTAACAGACAGGCATGGACTGGTTTGTGGACCCCTTCTTTTCAGTCATGTCCCAGGCCAATGGTAAGATATGTAGGGTTGCTTCATGGCAATACATACATGCAGTACAACACAGCATGGTCATTTTGTAAATAACCCAAATATGACCACTTCTGCACCCCCTTGAAGTAGGGAGGAGCCATAATGCCTGAAACAAAATAATTTTTATGCTATGATAACTTAAGCTGCAGCAGCCGATACCTCTGTACCTCAGACAGCAAGCTCAACTGGGATGTAATGTCAAATTTTAATGGTGGGCTCATCATCTCGCCACTGCAGCGGTGATGACAGGTTTAGAAATGGACACTCACTAGTGAAGATCTGTCTGGAGCAAGGAAACTAACCATTTAATAAGTCTTCTTTAGTTTACAAAAAAAAAGAAAAAAAAAAGCCGTTGGTCTTGCCAGTAGCAGAGAGTTTTCTTTTTTTTTTTTTTAAAATGACAACCTGAATGCCAGCATGGGTATGGGCTGGAATAAGTAATTTGGGGGCTGTTCACTGGCTATAACTGTTGGGAATTATCAGTAAAACTGCATACCTAGGCTATGTGGGGGCAACCACTGGAAATGCTGGGATGAGTCCAGAAACATGAACACTGAACAGCTGAAATAAAAATGGGCTTACATATACTAATGCCAAAATAGCCATTTATTGGAACATTCCCTTTTCTCAATGGAATGGTAATTGTGGAAAGTTTCAGGAAGTTTCCATCTTTTTTGTTTTTGCTTGTTGGCACTCAGCATTTGGAGTGCCAACATTTCTATAAAGGAGCCCTGTGAGCAGATATGCTGCATGATGCTAGCAGCACACAGGTATCCTATTTTACATCAAGACACGTCACATACTCACCAAGGTAACGTGTTAGGTTAATAACTAAATAACTCCTGCAGCTTTCCACATCAAATGCGAAAGCCACCCTTCTGACCCCCCCCCCCCCAACTCTTCCTGAGCTCAACTAGAAGAGTTCATACTTAGGACACCAGGAGGGATTTAGTAGGGGACAGAGATTAAATTCAAACAACTGTAACATGAAAAAACAAAACCATGTTGTGCTATGTGAATTCAGGTAATATATCCAGCCCAATAACTCTTCATGTTAAAGACTAAGAGCAGGCATTCAAACTAAGTTACAAAAGCCATTGTCGGTATGGTACCCACCACCTCCATGCTACACTTTCTTGCAACTTACATTAATTTGCTCAGGTCACAGTTGCTTATGTATAATGCCTCAAAAGTGGACATTTCTCACATTTTGTTGTCCACTTTAAATTCAGAAAAATCATAGAACGCATTTGACAGCAAGTTCTGGGTACTTGAAAGTCAAAGAAAAGAGGGAGACCGGCATTACATAACACTGCCTGCCAGTAATCTCTCTGAATGATAACCTCAGAGAGAGGATAATAAAGTAATGGGGTGGGGAAGAGTCTGAAGGGTGCAGAGGTCCATCACCCTGCAGAAAACGCTTTTAGTCAGTGTCACAGTACTTTATAAAGTGATGACCTCAAGTACAAATTGCTCAGAGTATTTATTACCTATCACTAATCATGCTATAATCACTGATCATCTTCTCCTTGCACTTACTTAGACTTGCACCTGCTCAGCCTATGCTGCTGCACACCACGATATGTGGTAGCTGCCACATAGCAATTCGCAGCTGCACACCACGATATGTGGTAGCTGCTACACAGTAATACGCAGCTGCACACCATGATATGTGGTAGCTGCCACATAGCAATACGCAGCTGCACACCACGATATGTGGTAGCTGCCACATAGTAATATGTAGCTGCACACTATGATATGTGGTAGCTGCCACATAGTAATACGCAGCTGCACACCACGGTATGTGGTAGCTACCACATACTAATCTACTCCAGAAAGCCATGCCTGTAGTACAACATGCAGGTGTCCCAATAATATGCAGTATGAAAACCACAAACAGAGCAGCATGAGTTTTTGGACGACACGTAGGCTGAATGTACACTAGGATTACCAGTTGACTTCACAGAGCCCAGGATACCTCAGGACGTTGCACATTATCACAATTGTTCTGGATCCAGAAAAGCAGAAGATTACTTCATAGGAGCACCCTCCCACAGAAACAGCAAGGCACTGTTCTACAAGTCACATCAAAAGAGCTGGAGGAAAGGTGAGTGAGAAAGCATGCAAAAAGCAGAACTTCATGTTTCTGCTCCACCCTAATATTTTACCATGCACATACCACATACCTCAGTTTTCCAGTGCTAGAAATAAGAAGACAGGAAGGCAAGGATGAAGGAAGAAAAACAGGAGGCATGCAGAGCAAAGGGAAAGAGAAAAAACAGAGAGAAAATGTTAGTGCTTTCCCATGTTCACAGTAGAATATAATTTGTTTTTAATCACTGTGCCATAGCATGTTTAAGTATTAACATACAACACAAAAACATTGAAATAATTATGATACACAATTCAGAGATCCTTGTATATGAGCTTGCAGGTTCCTGCAACAGCTAGGTAGTATCATTTACTTCTTAATCTAGTGGTGAAAGCAGCCAGTAGGTTTCCCCAACAGGAGTGGTCAGTGCTGTAAAGTGCAACTTGGTTATGCAGCTATAGGATTTTTAAAAATGCCCAAATAAGCTGTTTTACAAAAAGAGAAGAAAGTCAAAAAAGTAATATTGTGCTGATGGCACAGAATACACATTATAATTAAACTGCAATAATAAGACTGTGAGAAAATGGTTACTACATTCACACAAACACAGCAGGTGTAAGAAACTGTATCCTAGATAACTGCCTGAAGGAAAAATAACATTCCATCTTTAAAACCAATTAGGGTTGCCACCTTTTCAAATGGCCAAAGTGGGACATTTTCGGTACAAACATCAGATTTTACAGGCCGACACATACCCACGGTCAGTACAAAGGATAGAACTTAACTTTTTTGCTTAAATAAAAGCTTATTCTTGTAGCATTTTAGTTGCTTATTCTGTTTCTTATAACATTTAAGTATTTTAGATACAGAATAACTGTTTTATGCAACTATTACATAAAATATAGGAAATAATTTTGTCCTAAAATCTCAGGACATTTGCCATTTTTAACATTTTTTGTCAGGACACAACTGCCCAAAGAGGGACTGTCCCTCGCAAAGTGGGACAAGTGGTAACCCTGAAACCAATAGGCAAAGCATTACTGACAACGTAGTATCCATCCCTGTGCAATATCTGGATCTCAGAATTAGTTTTGCTCAGGTAGCATGACTGTAGCAGAGACAGGTCATTCAACCCCCCCCCCCCCACCAAAAAAAAAATCTAAATTCAACTCTAAAAAAATCTTCACATGATGTTAATTTAATAAAGCCAAGAAGCTATGATTTCACAGATGTGGTCTTGAGACAAGGGTATTATTTGTTCAGTACCAGCCTTTTTACAGTTGTGTGACCATGGACTTGAGAGAGTAAGGGATGTGGGAAGGCAAAGATAGCTCCCAAATAAGAGGGGTGGCAGCTGCTTGCAAAAAAACACTTTGGCTTTATTGTTTTGATGGGTGTGGTTGCATGCATTTGTTTTGTTTATTAAAATATTTTGATCTGATACTGGTGGGTGCAGTGCTTCTGCCTTTGCTGGTTCATCATAGATCCGTTTTGTAACACTCGTCTAGTTACACAACTTGCTCACTTTTGCAAAACGTGAAAAGGGTCGTGAGACTAAAGGATGAAGTTCACTCACTATACTTCCAGAAGCATCGTGCCACACTCATTTCACAGGTAAGGAACAGAAACTCGTGTGAAAAGGGGAGGTGCTAAACCTGGCTCAGATGCACAGAAATCACTTTTTATCCTGCTTAGAATATCCCTACACTGCGTTGGTGGTGCTGCGGTAGCGTTGTCGCCTCACAATAAGACGCTGTCATGTTCGATTCTCAGCTAGAGCGTCTTCTGTGTGGAGACATTCGTGAATGGGCATACCTTCGGTGAAGGTTGTGCATCAGAGCTGGCAACTCGGCACGTAAAAATCTACTGCCAATCATTAGCAGACTGGAGTTCCGCTGTGGCGACCCCAAACCGGGAAAAGCCGAAAGACACAACAACATTCTGCTTAGAATATCCCTCATCTCTTTGCTTAACTGAAATCCTTTTCAGCCAATACAAGCCTGCCTTAATGTTTTGCAGTGCCAAGAACACAACTTTAGATTGGACTGAGCATCTGAACTATGAAGTGTTTTCAACAAATTCAGTTTTCAAGTCACTTTTTGTGATGAATGAAAGAAAGACTTTAGTGACAGCCCCTGGGCATATGAAGACTATGGCAACAGATGGGGTTGCTTGACTTTCCATCTGCCTACTCATTTGCCTGTTAGTCAAGATGTTGATTCTAGGCAACTAGCACTGAACCTGCTAGGTGCCTTTTGTACAGAGTCAGCATGGGATCCCTGTGTTCGTGTCTGTTTTGGCTAAGTGCCCTAGCTTCCTCCCACATCCTAGAGACATACTAAAGGTGAACTGATACTCCTACAAATTTTCTCATAGGACAGTGTCCATCTGTGTGTCTGTATCCTGCAGCAAACTGATGCCTTACACTGTATGTTTTTCTGCTTTGTGCCCAAAGAGAGCCAGGACAGGCTTCACGGGAAGTGTGTGCATGAGTGTGTCTGCATGCATGCATGCATGTCCTGAAATAGGTACACACACATACATATACACACACGCAATGTCCGTCTCTGGGGTATGTGCGTCACAGTTCAGAGCAAAACAGCTGCACATGGTGCTTTTTTTTTTCACCCACATTGGTATAATTTTAAAGGTTTTCTTTAGCTTTCTTTTATCCAGTGGGGAAAATCGATGTGCACTTTCTTTCCATATACAAGTTGGTATTAAAATACTGTTTTAAATTAACACTTGATGAAGGGCTCCTGTTAGTCTGAAAGTTTCAGTAATAGTAAAATCTATGTCGGTTTAATCAAACATATCACATTACTTCTATGTTGAGTGTTTTCTTGTTTGTATTCAAGGCAGGCATTTCTTTGATTATTGTAATAGTTGGAAAAATTCAGGACATTAATTAAAGAGCTTTAAGATGCATTAGGTAGAACAGAGAGACTAGAAAGGTTAGTGTTCCTTATGTGTCAACACTTTCTATGAGTGCTCAAAATAAAGTGCACTTCTTAAAACATGGAAAGTCAACATGCCTGCCATTAAGTTATACAGGAAATACACTTAAACACTCTTATTTCCAACACTGTAAATCCACCAGGCATGCAACATTTGTCTGAACCATCCTGGTATGCAGAGTGACTATTTGAAGACTGTTTTCAGAATATGAAATAGTGCCATGGGGATTTTTCCATCTTAAGAATACCTTAGTTTATTTCTAAGCAATTTATTTTATTTATTTTACATTTGGTAACTGGGAAACTCCGACTGGACAAAGTCCTTTTTCAGCGGAGGCCTGGGGAGAAAAGTTCCTGCATATATGAAAAACAGTTATTACGATAATTGGAGGATACACAAATAACATTCACAGAAGTTTATATACAATTTTGGAAGTGTCATGATACACAAAAATTAATACACAGAAGTTAATATATATACAATTCTACAATTTTGGGAAGGTGTCATGATACAGGGAGGGTACACAAATTTCTTGCATGAAAGCAGTTATATACAGATTTACATGTTTGGCACCTAGGATAGTCTATCACACATATCATAAATCTGAGATACAGGACATTTCTTAAATTAGGTAAGTCGGAGTGACAGACAGGAAGTCTTGAGTGGATGTGCTGTTGCCTGCACTGTGGAAAGGTTAATAAAGGAAGGCGAGAACAGACAGTTACTGGTTAGTAAGTGTGGAATATAGGCGAGTAGAATAGTCCCTCCCCCAAACACCTTCGCTGAGGCATCACCTGTGACACAGGGCAAATTCACATGCATACTAAAGCAATCACCCTATAATTACAGTAGTGTTACACTGAGGATTGGTCTTAACCAGGAGTGGCACAAGAGCAGAACCATGTATCGGCCAGGTGAGATTTTGAGGATTTTTTGAATTGTGTTATTGAGGCTATAGCTGTTAAGTTGGTGGGTAAGGAATTCCATCTTCTAGTTATGAAACTTGAGTACAAGGATTCACCTGCTTTATTATTTGCTTTAGTTACATCCAGGAAGAGTTTATTATTGGAGCATAACACTGTTACTGGTGTAGAGATAAAGTAGGTTTTTTAGACCAGGGTTTTTTTGGGATGAGGCAGAATTTTATAGGCTAGAGCAAATCGGTTATAAAGGGTGAGCTGTGGTAATTCTAACCATTTCAGTTGCTTTAGGGCTATGCAGTGGTGAGACCTACAGAAGAGTCGGTAGCTTTACTGTAACATGCCTCAAGTTTAGCAATGTCAGTTTCTCTTAGATTAGTGAGAATTGGAGAAGCATACATCAGGCAATATATCCAACCCAATAATTCTTCATGCTAAGATTAAGAGCTGGCATTCAAACCAAGTTACAAAAGTCATTGTCGGTATGGTACCTACCACTGTATTAAAAGCCTAAAACTATAACATGGAAGCCAAGGCTTGAATCTAATGTCATAATTCCCGTTTTAGCCTTCCAATATTTTGAACTGAATAGTGCCGATGGCACGTTACCCTACTTTACAAAAGTTCAACTTTTTTGATATAAAACATGCAGAGGGGACTGAAGAAAAACACTTCTTAAGTAATATAAGCATTTGTTTTAAAATTAGGAAACCTTTTTTTATAAAATGTTGCTTTATGACATCTATGAAGAAAGACAATTCTGCCACACGTTAATGTCTTCAACAAATGCTACAGTGGCAAACGGCACTATTTTTTCACATTAGTTATTCATTCATTCATAAGGTTACGTAGTTCCCTACAGCATAATTTGTTTGTGCGGGTTGAACATGCACACAGTGGCATATCGGAGTAACATGGGTGGAAGTGCACAGACACGGTGACCTGCATTACTTTCTAATAAGCTTATGTCAACAGAACAGCAAGTCATGCACGTCTTTCACAGCTGATAGCCCCTCTTTTTCCAGGGCCCCAACTCAACGCAGTGATAAAATCCCAAGCCTCCTGACCTCTTGCAGTTACTTGGAACTCTTGGGAAACAACACACTAGGAACCAGACTATACAGTACAGATTTACTATACATACTCTGATAGAGAGTTGAAAGACAGGCAAAACTATAGAAGATCGCACCCAGCTGGACTCTACAGAACATCTGTTTGGCATATGGCTAGCCCTCCTCAGAAATAATGCTTTTCATTTAGCAGAGGTCTACAAACAAAACTACTAACTCAAGTAAACTACAGGGCTATACAGGCTGTACAAAGGTGCAGTTTGTCCTTGGGAAGCTCTCTCTCTCTCTCTCTCTCTCCCTACTCTTATATCCTAACCTACTTTTTTTTGCTTAACTGAGTTTGGCAACTGTGTCGGTCTCATAAGGTAACACTGTTCCTTTTGGGTAGGAAGCCAAAGTTAATTACGTCAAGTCTACATGAAACTGATACAGTACATCTGTCTAACAGGCAAAGAGATACTGCCCTAAAGTATTAAGTACTTTTATTATAGAATACTGCAGATGAATACAAACATTAACTTGAGCTGGCTAGTGACATTTCATGTAAATTCTGTATAGAGATGCAGTACAAAATATGCAGAATATGGGTGCAATATATGCTAGTTTATTCTTAAAAAAAATATTTTAGTAATTTTGTTATTATTAACTTAACTCTTATATTTTTTAAATATTTGGAGCTTTACTTCCCAGGCATTTGCTGAAAATGGGCTCCTACCCAGTTGCACTCTCCCAGTAATCAAATGGCTATAAAATAAATAACTAAGAATATGCTCTCAGATTGTCCAGTGAACACGTGTTATCCAAGAGTTTCCGGGCCAGCAGAAAAATTGCTACAAAACTCAGTTGTACAGTGGAGTTGTATAAGCAGGTTATAAGTAACTAGGAAGTAAAAAAAAAAAAAAAAAAAAACACACCCTTGCTGCAATTGTTTCTCCTTGCAGTACTTTGCGTACTACAGCAAAACTACAAAACATGCCAGTGAAATGGTGCGACAGCAGGGTGTTCCACCTACAAGAACAAGCACATATACGTACATACAATCTGTAATCCCATTTAACCTACTTACCAGGAAGGCAGTCTGTGGGGGTATACAGCTGAGGTTTAGATTGTCTTTCTAAAAGAATGGACTTTTATTTGGTAAGTGAGCAAACTTACAATGCACAACCACCTCTTTGCAGGGGTTGCCTGGTGGCACTGTCTTTTTAAGTGAATAACCCAGAAATACACAGTGGGCAAATGGAAACTTTCATATCCAAAGTTACTCTTTGGACACAAAAAATTAACTGTAGGATAGCAACAACTCAAACTTCTTTTATGGTCATTAGATCATGATCTGCAGGTGGCCATACCTGTCAAGGGAAAGAACAGTGGAAGGTAGAAAACAGGAAACAGAATGCAAAATGGAAAAAGAAAACTTAGGCAGTGTGACAGCAATCAGACTCCCCACACACCAACAACCCTTGTAAAGGAAACAAATGCCGATAGGCACTGCATGCAGTTCCAATTCATCTGAGGATGATGCAGTGGTGAGCAGACCAATTACATTTAAAAACCTCACACATATGCTTGCATTAAAATTTTTTGAATACAAACTTTAGAAATAATGTAAATTATCTAGTATACAAAATATTGACTGGGCACCTACATTCAAGACAAGGGCAGGCTTGCACGCCAGGTTTCCTATTGCACATCATCTGTCTTGCACGGTTCTGAAACTCCAAACCCTCTAGATGGAATTCTGTTTTATCATCAGACCACTAAACTTCTTGTGAATGAGACATGTCTGATCACAGCCCCTACAGAGGAGCTTGCGACAGACATTTCGTACTTGGTTTCATACTTGATTGTGGGGGCAGAGCCATTAAATGGAAAACATGATATTCCATAGGTTTACCTTCATAAGTGCATTATGCACGCGTGCAAATCTGCTTTGTTCGAAAGTTTTCAAAGTGGCAAAACCTCGAAAAAAAATAGTCCGAATGTGTAATGCATGAATACACATTGGCGTTCGCTCATTGCAGATTCGACATGGTGGGTGCGGATTGCACTATAGCAGGGAATCAGGAAATGATCCCTTTCCCCACCTTGGCGTTAGTAAATTAAAATAGGGGGGGTGTTGGGGGCACAGCCTCCCACATGGGAGGGTGCAGGGGGGCTTGCCCCCCTGCATTACGATGTGTCTTCGACATTTCAGTTCGAAAATCAGCGAATCAGCTGTTTGATTTGCTAATTTTCAAACTTCTGAGAATGTTGAAGTTTGAAATTCGCGCATTTGGTTCACCCAAATGCACGATAGATATGGTCAATTACGACAATATAAATGCATACCATTCCTTACCAATGCATAAATGTACTTCAGAAGCTTCAACAATTGTGACAGGAAAAACAAAGGAGGCTAACATATTCAACTCATATTTGAAGCAAAAATGACAGCCTCCAAGAAATGGTGGCTTTTTAATGGAGTAACTTTAAAAACCATGAATCTTAAATACCATTTTATTTTTTATTTATTTTATTTTACATTTGTTTACTGGGAAAGGACACAGATCCATTCTCAGTGGATGCCTGGGGGAAAAAGCTCCAACTACAGACATATCAGTGCTAACAGACATTTCAGTATTTACATGCATTCAAGTGAGCACATAAACAAAGTTACAATGATTATATAGAAATAAAGTAACAATGACTACGGGAATGACAAACAATTAGTAACAAGCATGATTGTTTGAAAATAACAATTAAGTAATAGTGAAGTGTAGAATTGTATCAAAGGAGAAAATCAAGGAGTAATACACACCAAGATGCTAAAAAGCTAATTTTATACAGCTGATGACAGCTGTTGCTGTGAAACTGCTAATTCTTACACAATGATTTGCAGCAGTGTTAGGGAGGTGCACACCCAGGAGAGTTGCAAGAACATAACCAGGTGTTCATGGAGTGCGATTTAAGGAGCTTTTTAAATTGTGTATTAAGAGCAGTTGGAGGTCATTGACGTTGGTAACGTAGTCTATATTTTAGAAATAGTATTAGAGAAGAGAGACTTTCCAGCATCATTATTAGCGTTGGTGGTATTCAGAAAGTTTTGATTACTGGAGCATAGATTTACAGTAGTGGCATATGGTTGTACTAGATTTTGGAGAGCAGGGATTTAGGAAGCTCACTGTTCATGCCTTGAGGAGTGGGGCAGGGATGCCTGGAGGGAACGACTGTTGCAGAAGTGAGAGGACCCGTCGTCTCACTGCTCACTCCTCCCCTACGCTCACTGGGTGTGTGTGGTAGGGAGTGGGAAACTAATGATGAAACCTCAAACCACCTCGATGGCTGTCTGAATGATGGCCCTTCTAAGCCGATCCCTGTTTCAGTGATGGGAATGAAAGGGATGATTGGCCATGGAGGGGGCACTGGTGATCAACAGACAGTAGGGACATGGAATGCAAAAAAACATAAACAAACAAACCAAATAACTTTATGAACTCTGAACAAGTTAACACAGACTTCACGGGCTTCTACTAACAGCAAAAGCTGCCAACATAAAGGCAAAGTTATAGGAATTCAATCATCTCAGAGTTACAACCTGCACATTTTTCAGGATTGAAGAATAGTCTTGTTGGGTAGGTTTATTTTAACAAATTTTCTGGAAGGTAGGTCTCCTGACATTTTGCTCAAGAATCAGAGACCAATTCAAAAATAATGATGGACAGAGGTCGAAAATTGGGAGATTTTTTTTTTTAATATTTCTCTAATTCAATTATAAAGTTAACAGAGCAACATATTTTGGATCAACATGCATTTTCTGAAGTGTAACAATAATGTTTAGAATTACTGGCCACTAATAATTCTCAAAATGTTATGAGGGACAGGCCAAAAATATATGGCAAAATAAATTCCAGCTTTGTTAAAAATAATGTCCTGCTATAAGCACTCAAGATATTATGGACAGTGCTTGTTGGGGGGTTCTGACCAACCTTTTCAAAGACCAGATGTGGTAAACAACAGTCCATGATACAGACAATTACCATATGGGCCATAATCACACACATTACAAGTGTGCCACTGACATGCACAAAAGTACAGTTGTGTACACTTACCATAAATGTAGATGTTCAAGTGTATTCACTGTTGCAGTCATCACATTTGGGTTATCTGCTTGCAGCAGCCCTCAGTCAGCCTGATTATCAAAGTCTTGGGTCCTGCATCGGTTGCCATCTCATATTCCGTGACGTCAGGTAGTCAGGGGTATAAAGCATGCAGCCAACGCCATTACAACAGTTTTCCTTGCCTCAGATGTCCGGTGCTCCCCTAATGGGAAGCAATTACATATATATATATATATATATATATATATATATATATATATACACATATATACATATACACACACACACACATATATACATACACACACACACACACACACACACACACACACACACACAAGGTTATACCTCCAACAAAAAAGCAAATACACCAAAAAGCTTTTAAGCATAGTAAAGGAGAATAGAAGTACAGCCAAAGGAAGTCAGGGGGCTGGAGGGAGGTAACCAGGACTGCAGCAGTGCATACACTTGAACAACTACATTTATGGTATGTGTACACAACTGTACTATGTTCTTCAAGTTTCACTGTTGCAGTCATCACATTTGGGTAGAGTCCCAAAGCTAAGGATGGGAGGAGGAATTTAGATAGCATTAGGACCAGCTATAAGGCCCTGCAAGACTGCAGTGGCAAAGCCAGCTCTGGATTTAGAGAAAATTGGCAAATGGTAATGCCTGGTGAAAGTATGTACAGAACTCCAGGTGGCAGCTTCTAGGATGTCTCTGGTAGGGACACCTCTGAGAAAGGCTGTAGAGGTAGATGCAGCCCTGGTTGAATGGGGTCTAATCCCCTGTGGGATAGGTTTTCCATGGTGCTTACAGCAGAAATGCATGCAATGGCCTATCCACTTAAAAATGGTTTGCTTTGAAATAGCCTTCCCCTCTGCCATGCAGCAAATGACACCAGCAGTTGTTCAGATTTCCTTTGAGGTTTAGTCCTGTCCAAGTAAAATCTAAGTGGTCTGTGCGCATCTAAGGAGTGCAGTATCCGCTCCCCTTTGTTCTGTGGATTAGAAAAGAAAGTTGGCAAATGAATGGACCGATTAAGAGCCACACTGGATACCACCTTGGGCATGAAGGAGGGATTGGTCCTGAGGGGCACCCTGTCTGTGTATGAAAGATGATGAAAGGCTCCACTGCCATAAGGGCCTGTAATTCAGATACCCTTCTTGTTGAAGTGCTAGCTAAAAGGAAAGCTGTTTTCCAAGAAAGGAATTTTAACTCTGCACTTACAGCTGGCTCAAGGAGGAAGAGTGAGTTTTTCCAATACAAAGTTAAGGTCCCAGGCTGGAGTAGGGGCTCTCCTGGGTGGTCGTAAGTTTTTGGCCCCTCTGAGAACTGCTTGGGCAGTGGATGAGAAAAGAGGGTTGGTTCTGTGTTGTAATGAGCTGAAATGGCTGAGGTGTGAATTTTGATGGAAGAAAAGGAAAGGCCCTTGTGAAGCATCTCAGTTAAATATTGAAGAATCTGAGGTAAACTGGGCACTGCTGTGGCCATCCCTTCAGTTTGGTTCCAGGCACAGAATCTTTTCCATTTTTCAGCATAAGATTTTCTAGTACTAGGCCTCCTTGCCTCCAAAATGACATCCAATGCTTGTTTACCGAGGGATGGTAATGGAGAGATTAGGTAATTAGCCAGGCTGCCAGCTTCAGGGTTTGAAGCTGGGGGTGCAGAACCTGGCTGTCCTGCTGTGACAGCAGGGTAGGGGTCTGAGGCAGGTGCCATGGGACTAGCAGTGACACACTGTGCAAGAGGGGGTACATCAGTGTTGGTGTGGCCAGTGTGGTGCAATCAGTATCATCCTTGGTTTGTCCTGTTTGATCTTTAGTTGAACTTTGAAGAAGAGAGGCAGAGGAGGAAAGGCATAAACTGATAGATTTTTCCAGCTGAAGGACAGAGCATCCGCTTTCCAAGCTTGTTTGTGGGGAGTCCTTATGCAGAATTTGTCCAATTGGTAGTTCTGGGGGGAGGCAACCAGATCTATATTTGGGGTCCCCCATTTGTTTATCAACATGTTGAAAGTCTTTGGTTCCAGTTTCCACGTGTGTGGGTCCATGAGATTTCTGCTTAGTTCGTCTGCCAGTGTATTTAGCTTTCCTGGCAGGAACTGAGCCTGTAGATGCACTTGGTAACTCAAGGCTGTGTTCCACAGAGCCACGGCTAGTCTGCAGAGGGGATAAGAATGGGTACCCCCCTGCTTGTTTATGTACCACATAACAGTGGTGTTGTCAATCTTCACCATTAATTGTCCTGGAAGAATGTGGTCCTTGAAGGCTGTCAGAGCATGCTGTACAGCTAACATTTCTTTTTGATTGATATGCAGGTGCATTTAACTTTGGTTCCATTTGCCCTGAATGCACTTCCCTGCCATGTGAGCCCCTCATGCAACGTCTAATGCATCTGTTAGGGTTTGGGCGGCAGGGGATAGAGTGAATGGTAGTCCCTTGTTTTGGTAGCAGGCCTCTGCCCACCAAAGGAATTCTAACCGTAGGCAAGGTATGATAGGAATCATTGCTTCTAGATCCTGAGAATGTTGATACCATTGTAGTTTCCTCATATGCAGTCTTGCATATTGAATTAGTAGAATGCAGGAGGCCATGAACCCCAAGGCTTGCAGTATTTGCCTTGCAGATGCAGGGTTTTTGTGGCCACTAGTTTGAAGTAAGTTGTCAAATGAATTTGTTTCTCTGGTGTGAGGAAAGCCATCTGGGAAGTTGTGTTCAAGCTTGCTCCCAGGAATATAATTTGTTGACAGGGTACCAGATGTGATTTCTTTTCGTTTATGGTATACCCCAGACAAGTTAGCACCTTTTGTACAAATGCCAGAGGATTCAAAAGTATGTCCTGGCTTTCTGCCTGAATTAGACAATCGTCCAGGTATGGGTATATTTGAATATTTCTTTGCCTGCAAAATGCAATGACTGGAGCTAGGCACTTTGTGAATACCCTGAGCGCAGTAGATAAGCCAAAGGGCAGTGCAGAAAACTGATAGCGCATGTAGCCTGCTTTGAAGCGTAGGTATCTTCTGCAAGATTTCATAATTGGGATGTGCAGGTAGGCTTCCTTTAAATCCAGTGTTGCCAACCAGGCATCTTTGCCTAGCATAGGAAGCAACTGGTGAAGAGTTAGCATCTTGAATTTTGGAATCACCAAAAAGGTGTTTAAGATAGAAAGGTCCAGGATAGGACGCCATGAGCGGTCTTTCTGGGTATCAGGAAAAGTCTTGAGTAGAAACCTTGTCCCTTTTCCTCTTCTGGTACAGCTTGAATAGCCTTTATGCTTAAGAGAGAGAGTACTTGCTTTTGAGCCACTGCCCACTGATTTGGGGGTAGATCTGGCCAACTGTTTGGGGTTGGTAACGTCTGGAAGTGAAATCTGTATCCTTGGGAAACTATATTTAAAACCCATTTGTCCTGGGTAATGAGTTTCCAGTTTTTTGCCTGCAGAGCAATCTTTCCCCCCAAAGGGGCAGTCAATTGAGAAGTGCTTGGAAGTTTTAAGGTTAAGTCACTGAGACAGTTTACTATACGGGGGAGTGTTACTACTCCCGGATTTGGAAGTGGGAGCCCCCCACTGATTAGTCCTGTGCGTAACCTGGGACTGGAGCATGAGTGTTCTACTGGTTCTGGGTTTGGACTGAGAAGGCCTGGAAGAGGCAGGAAAGGACCAATTCTTAGAGGGCCAATGCCTACTAAATATTGGAGGCTGTACTTGTAGGAAATCTTTAACAGTTTGCATAGATTTAGCTTTTTCCTCCATCTTTTTAAGAACGTCTTCTGATTTGTTGCCAAACAGGTGGTCCTGATTCAAGGGAGCATCCAGCAATTTAGCTTTAACGTGATCTGGTAATGATTGCTCCTTAAGCCAAGCATGCCTTCTAAGTACAGACCCAGTGACATCAGCCCTGCAAGATGGCTCTAGTTAATCAAAACCACATTGCAAAGTATGTTTTCTAACCTGTTCAGCAGAATGCATTAAATCCTGTAAATCCTTATTTTCAGTACAGTCAGGAATCAACATCATTTTCTGTTTAAGCAATCCAATAATATGCTGCTGGTACTTTAACATATGAAACTGGCAATTTAAGGCCCTAATGGCCAAGGTTGCAGAAGTGTATACCTTCTTACCCCATCGATCCAGCGCCCTGGAGTCTCTATCAGAGGGGGGTAGGATTTTTGGCAGTAGTAGCCTTAATGCCCTTGGGTCCCTGTGAAATGGTCTCAGGATCCACAGTAGGATGAGCAGGAGGTAGAGAGTCAGGGGCCAAGCTAGATTCCGAAACACATCATCAACAATGTCTAGTACAGGAGGGATAGCTAAAGGCCTAGTGCTGGGGCAGGAGTAAGAAATCCCTAAGCCTCTTTTTAGAATCAGAGTAATCCTGGCTTTCCCAATGAAAATGCTCCCTAAGAGTATGCAAGGTTTCACCAAAAGAGAAATCCTTGGGGGGGGGGGGGGGGGCAGAGGGAATAGAGTCCTCTGCATCAGAATCCTCATAGGTAGATAAGGGTAAATCCTGGTCATCAGGGGAAACAGAAATTTCAGAGTCTTGGTCAGAAGTATCATAAGCAAATTCAGTCCTAGGTCTCTTAGATGGGGAAGGTTGGTTTCACCTGATTAAAGTAATAAGGTCTTCAGCCATTCTTATCATTTGTTTTTTAGGCATAGAGGCCTGACCATGTGGTCTGGGCATCAGTTTTCTAGGCATGGTTCGAGATTTAGGCCTTGAAGAAGAAGATGGTGTCTGTTTAATATGCAAGTCAGTAGGCCTGAATACACCCTCAGAAGCCGGTGCCTGCACAGTAGCTCCGGACCCATCCAAGGTAGAGACATCCGCAGGTCCACAGTTGAAGCATCTCACGCATACCGGATTCTGAATGGGTCTCAGTAGAGGCCTGTGAATCTGAAGTAGTGGGTATCAGGGGCTGCGAAAGCACCTCACGAAGTACTGGCGAACTGGTGACTGGCTTAGGAGAAGTGTCGTCGGCAGCTTTGGACCTAGGTGGCCTGCCTCTGTCTTTATCTTTGCGTTTTTCAGAATGTCGGTAGTCGGATGGCTAACCGAAGACATAGCTGGATAACTGAACCGATTACCAAAATATTTAGAAGCGTAAATATACTGATGAAGAATAGTTCACTGCTTAAATAAAGCACAAAACCGACAGTGAGGTATGTCGTAGTCAGGGCCTAGGCAAGGAATACAGTACGAATGAAAATCTTTATGAGGCATTTGCTTTCCACAAGAAATACAATTACTGAATTTACTGATATCCGTTTAGAGCAAGAAAAAAAGTTTCCCCAATGGGGTACTTAGCTTTAGTTGAAAACTTCAGTTCTGAAACTCGAAAACGAAAATTTCAAGAGTCGGCCGACCGGCACTTGCGAACTGCTTCTGCTTCGGGCACCGCACGGCAAGAAAGACTGATGTAATGGAGTAGGCTGCATGCAATACCCCTGACTACCTAACATCACGGAAGATGAGACAGCAACCGACGCAGGACCCAAGACTTTGATAATCAGGCTGACTGAGGGCTACTGCAAGCAGATAACCCAAATGTGATGACTGCAACAGTGAAACACAAAGAACATCTTCTACTTAATGATGTACTTAAAAGTGTATATGGCTAGACATCTTATGGTCCTTGATATTTTGTGTTAGGACTGTTACTATGTTCCTATGCTAACTTGTGCCAAAGTAAAGGCATGCATGTTCCACAGCAGCTAACAGGTTGGCCACTGAGGGGGCATACAGGGGCAGCTGGCTGAGAGAATCAGAGGAGTCTTTAGCATCCTGCATGAAGACAATGGGTCTAGCATAATCCCTGGGAGTGCACATGGTCATCAGGATGAATCCAACTCTACACATCCCAGTGGATGATTCACCATGTTAGCACCACATTCAAAAAAGCATATGTGGATTCTGTTTTGTCTTAAGAACATCAGGTATCCAACCATTTCAGGAAGACTGCAAAGATATGCTAGTATTGTATAGTGCATCTTTCATGGACACCCTCGGTGTGCATATCAGTTTAGCACAAGTAATCATGCACATTACGCGGTGTCTTTTGATGTGTACTCACAGGGCAAAATACTGTTACTGTGATACCTGTACAGGCTGGGGCATGACAACAGGTTGATGTTGGCACCTGTGTTGATACTGGCAATGATGACAAGGCACAGATACCTGCCTCAGAGTCTGATGACATAACGGTACTTTGTCTTCACTCTGGGTTGGCATGCACTTCAGTACAGGATGAACGTGTTGCCTCAGCCATAGATGAACATGAGGCTGTACAGTCAGTGTTCACCATCCCCACTGGGGAAGGAGATCCTAGTGACTTCTAGTACTGGCATTGCTCACTCTTCAACTGTGGGGCAGATGAATGCGCTGCACCTGACGTGCATATACTCACTTTTGTACAGTGTCACAGGGGTGCCAATTATCATCACTTGTCATAGCTTGGGACTCCCTACTGAAATACTGGAAAACAAAATGCAGTGTCTTGACATGTGAAAAAAAGACCAATTATGTAGGAGAACAGTGAATATGGAAACCATAGGCTTCCCATATGTTTTTGTGTAAGGTATTATAACCTGGGCACGGGCGGTTGAACATTTACATGCTTCCTCTTTCTAAAAGGGGTACAGGTTCCAGGCAAAATCTTCAGAGCAGCAAACCTGCCCCTCGAGCTCCCCCCAAACTTATATACCTACTCTGAAATGATCATACCTTGTAAAAAATGTAAATGGCACCCACTACAAACTCTAGCATTAGACCAGGCAGTTGAGTTTTTCAATAGTACTTTTATGAATGTTCTAAATACAGTAGCTCCCATCAGGAAACTTAGAACTAAAGTTAACTATGCCCCTTGGCTAAAC